>NW_009625829.1:34068-41628 GCF_000690535.1 Cariama cristata | reverse complement strand
CTTCCAACTGTTCTGTTCTGTTCTATTCTCTACTAGTGGTCCTTTTAGCATACTTTTCAGCTAACTTTTAAGCTTAAGCTAGTTATAAGAAGAGCTAACTTTTAACGGATGTCATTTGCAAAATTTTTGTAATATACTGTCCTACCTTTTGCAAATAAACACATTTCTTCTTAACAATTAAGTCATAGAATGTTTTTCAGTGTATTGCTAGTGATGGTTTTGTAGCCTTTGTATTGCACAACTGTGAGTCGGTAAAGAGAGATTCACCAAATGAGACTTTTTTATAAAAGCTTTTCAGGAGATAATCACCATACACCTAAAATCACTTAGACTAGTAATTGCTTCTTTACTTATTGGATTTTCTCAAAGTTGTCCTCATTAAAAAAAGTGATAAAGCTATCTATCATTAAATATCTAAACATTCAGTAAAATAACTTGTAGTGTTTTGAGTGGATATTAAGATATTTTCTAGATTTTAGTCCCCTATTTTTTCTGTTCAAGCAATTATCTTAATGGTAAGATAAACAATATCACCTGAAATAGTTATAGTAGTCATGGCTGTTCTCTAGAGTACATCACTGTAATATGCCAAGAAAGGTATTTCCTCTAGGGTGGTTGCAGCTACTTGTGACACCTTCTTTTTAAACAACATTGAAAACAGCAATGTGAATTTTCTGGATGTCTGAACACACAGTCTTTAATTATATATCTCATTAGAGAAAACGTTACAGAACCAAGGTGAAAATTGATTGTTAGTGGCATAAATAAATAGACTGGATTTTAGATAATATAGTTGATTTTCTAGAATTCAGAGAATTCTGAATTCTCTAACTTAGAGACAATTCAGATATTAAAATTCCAAGGTGGATGTCACACCAGATAGTCCAGAGGAAAATCATGTTGTTTGTTATACAAATAAAGCACAGTTGAGCGATCACTGTGTTTTAATCCTCTGCATGGATCAGCTAAAGGTTGAGAAGCCACTTACTGTTGGGAAGCACACCAGTCCTCCTCCCTGTTCTGCCTCCTGTGCACCCACCAAAAGGGCTGGTGTGCAAACATCCTGGGGGCAGAGCTTTTGCAGGTAACGAATCTCTTAATTGTGTGACATGCCTATGACAAATTTGAAGTTCAGCTGTGTGTAGATGAGAAACACATCAGTGTTATTACTTACAAGATGCTTTAGGAATATACAGGTTCCCCAAATTATTTTATTTATTTATTTATTTAACGTTAGGGTTGTCAGGCTCAAGGAATCAAATTGGATTTATCTCTAGATCTAATAGAGGACCAGCAGCATCAGTATACATTTGCCAGTGCTCCTACTTCCTCACTAGAGACTCTGTCGTACAGAGACTTGCAGTGGTATCAAGACTGTTTGATCCTAAGCATGTTTTGGCAATTTGCTGAGTTTGGCAAAAGGGTTGTGAAGAGTCTCTTTTCTTTAAAAAAAGGGGACTCTTGGATTCTGGGAACATTAAAAATAAAACAATTTAACATTCTGAACTGTTTAAAAGCATCAGAATAACATCTTTCAAGTGCCTGAGTGACTTTGCGAGTTGGGTTTGTAACTCAAGAATTCTTATGACTTGAACATTTTATCTGTAAACTTTCTGTTGCAAGTGCTGGGAACTTGGCTGAGTTATTGCTGCACTTCTGATTTTCCAGTTGAAAGTGCTTCCCAGATCTATTTCTAGTGCAGTATTTCAAAAACCAAAAATCCACTAATCCTATTCCTTGTTCTTTTTTTCTTTTTTTCTGAGAAAAAAGATCCACTTTTGCTGAAAATAGTCTTGTCTTAGTCTTATACTTTCTAAGATGCCTGATCCTAATCTAATAACAATTTTACTACATTAAGCATTCTTCCTTCATGCTTGCATAAAATTTTAAATAGGAAACACTGCTGGGGAGAAATCCATGTAAAACTCCTCTTGAGCTGTAATGTGGTTAAACATTATAGAAACTTTATAGTTGTTGCTTTTTAAACCACACCCTGGGGAGCTGACCTTTCGCATGGCTTCGTGTTGTAGCTTTTGTACCTGTTTTATCTTTTGTTAAGAACAGTCTGCTTTGAAATATACCCCACTTGGAGAAGTCTTTCAAATAAACCTGAAACTTATTTATCAGTGTGGGTGAAGGTTGCCTACATACATCATAATGTTTCTCTAACAGTAGAGCAAAGGTGTATTTAGAAGCTCAGCCAAATACTTTTCTAAAGTTACTTTCCAGTGCTTCCAACCCTGCGGATAACTTTTGGGAAATGGAATAATTTAATAGGCGAGGACAAAATAGGAATTAATATGGGCTTGTCCCATGCTTCCAATCTTAAAAGCGGGTCTACTAGAGCAATTTGGATCAAAAGACAAATTCAGATTTTGCACATTAGGACTATCTCTAATTATAGCAATTTTGCAATTCTGCATTTTAAATTACGGACAGACTTCACATACAGAAGTAAGTTTAGGTGTGGGAAGTACTGGATTTTTAGCATGGAAGTATAAAACCATAATTTTTGGGTCGGTGGAGATTTTCATTTCCAGACAGAATGTCAGTATCTATAATTTCTGAAAACTTGGCCAGATATTTGTGGCCTGTTTGAAAAATATGAATATTTTCCAATAGGCCTTTATTTTTCCTGCCTGTAAAGAGGTGTCTGGTATTAGATACACAGGTGAAGATACCAAAGATACATATGTTTCAGTATGTAATATTGTTTAGCAAGAAACAAAAAATAATTTTCCTTTTCCTTGCTACATCAATTACTTCTTTTGCACATATAAAGATACGCTCCCTGAAGTATTTTCATGGCTTTTCTGCCATTGTCAGACTTAAAGTAATAAATAAATAAAAACTGGATGCCAGAAATAATAATGAATAGCTTCAGAGCAGAATGATTTAAAATTAATGTTCTTTTTCTCCTGGTTTCTAACCTTTAAGAGTGAAGTTGCTTCACATTTCACAGCTTTTCTTCATAGCTGTGAGTGCTGAAAAGGGGTATCTGTATTCTTTGTAAGCAAAAGTTGGTGACTCTCAGAGTCACATGGCTGCAGAAGGTGAACCTTTAGGAAAACATAGAACCCCCAGTAAAGCTTTGGCAAGTGTCAAGGTCGTGTTTAAGCTGTGAAAGACTCTTTTGCAACACCAACTGTTAAACTACATCTCAGTCTTAAAAAGGGAATGGTTTTAAGCTACCTTGTCTCCAGTATGCTAGCCTGAATTCTGCACTGAGAATGAAGAAAGCGACTGTTGGATATCTGATTCTGTAAACTGCAGACAACCAAACTGCCAGGGTGGAAACGGTAGTAGAGCTTTTATATTTATTCCATATTTCTGCAAACGGCAGCATATCTGTCTTCTTCTGTGTCTGTCATCTCTTCTTCCCTCCCCACCCATTGTCACTGCAGTGTCATAAAATTTCGTTCTTCTGCTTCAGCATGTTAAAAACTGCTTTGATTACTTTTTATTTATTTGCTGTCTTCCTGTAGCTTAAGTGTATGTGTTTGCCATCAGACTGCATCCCCCTGCTGTGTGATGACATTGGCAAGTGATTGCACAACCAAAAGATTGATTGCTATAGCAGATGCAGTTGTGAATGAACAGTCAAATCAGCTGTAACTTTTAAATTAAAAGCTTGTCAGAGACGAGAATAAAGCACAGGAATGCAAAAAACAAGTATAAGAAGTTGTACAATGATATAATGACTGATATAATTCAAAGGTGAAAGAATACATTTGTGGATTTTGTAACAGTATTTTCACACTCATTTAATAATTTTATTCCAGCTAATAAAATATTTTTAAATAGAAAACTGATTTTTTTTAAAGTACAAAACTGATTAGCTCTGTATCTAAAGCATGTTCATCATGATACACTGGTTGCAACAACCTCAATGTGCACAAGTCCTAAAATACTTCTGAAGTGTGGTCAAATACTCCTCTTTTTGAGAGCTCTGGAAATACTGAGAGTGACTAAAAAAACTAAGAGAAATAAAATCAGGTACATGAAGGCCTTTTCTATATGCAAAAAAGAAAGTAGCTGAATGAACAGAAAATTTTAGTAGACTTTGTATTAAAAAGGAAGATGATTATTAAATGCTCTGGGCAAATGGTGAGCTAATGTGAAAGGGTACTGTAAACTGGTGAATAATTAATCAGAAAAAAAAATAGAGGAAGTGAGTGAGGTTTCCTTATGTCAGAAGATAACATTTGTGTTGAAAAATTAATCTAACCCTGGAAGAGAGCTCCACAGTATAGGGTTTTTCCCATTTTTTTGACATGAGTAAACGTTCTGTACTGACTCTTCCAAGCAACCAGTAAATACTCGTTTCCATATGCATATGATGAGAAAAATGAAGTGGAGGTTAACACCCCTGTTTCACTGGGGACTCGTGGCCTCTGCATACTGTCAGAACGCAAAGACATATATACTGTTATTGTGAAATCTGGATGAATTATGGGAACTTACTGAGAAGCCAAGATTTCCCTTCATGGGCTGCCATTCAGAGGAGAAAAAGACATGGGAGGAAAGAAGAGATGCAGCACTTGATGCTCACATCTGCTCCAGTTCAGTGCTGCTAGAAATCAGATCAGTCTGCCCCTATATTTCATTTCCTTCTGTAATCTCAACCAATAATTTATAATTGGTATCAGCTGATCATCTGGCGCTCTCTTTCCATGGCAAAATGAGTGAGCAAAGAACTTTATCCTCCTACTCTTTACTGTCCAAAAGATGATAAAACTTTGAAAGACTAAGATCTCTGTTAATCTTTAATGAAGGCTCTGAAACATCCTCCTAGTCAATCTCTTTTCATTATTTCTGGTACGCCTTGTTTTTTGGGGAAACAGTGCTTTAGGAATCCATGTGAGCTGAGATACAGCTTTGTTAATCACAGACAGCATCATTACGATTTTTTACCTGGTACATCAGCTTTCTTCAAGTCTGTATTCTGGGTGAAGGTGCTTGGAGGGGACCTCTGAGGGGTAATTCTCTCTCATTAGGAATGCTTCAGGCTCTAACTTAGAAGCTTTTCATGGCACACGGTTCATTTTTTGTGCATGTTCACGAAACATTGATTGCCCATTTGGTTTAATATGGAATATTAATGATATGACCATGTGAAGACAGTTTTAATTAATGAGCAGAAAGAGGATGATTCGTCTTGTTAGTATGTTGAGCGAGAAGTCTGAAACCCAGTGGGTCAAAACTGGGTTATTTTTAAGGTAGACAGCACTGTAGTCTATGGTAGCAAGGTGACAATAATTAAAATTGGTGCTTTCAGAAAAAAGTAAGAAAATGTGGTGCACCTAGTATTTCCCACTATGTTCAGCGCTGTTGCGGTCTCCCCTCGAACACTGTGTGCAGGGCTGGGCCCCACCATTTCAGAAGGAGGTGAAGGCCCTTGACCGCATCCAGAGGAGAGCAGCCAAGGTGGCGACGGGGCTGGCAGGTCTGTCCTGTGAGGAGCGGCCGAGAGCTCTGGGCCTGTCTGGTTTGGAGCAGAGGAGGCCGAGGGGCGACCTCATGGCTCTCTGCAGCTTCCTGAGGAGGGGACGTGGGGAGGGAGGTGCTGAGCTCTGCTCCTGGGATCCAGGGACAGGACGTCTGGGAATGGTTCAATGCCGCGTCTGTCAGGGGAGGTTCAGACTGGACGTGAGGAAGCGTTTCCTTACCGAGAGGGTGGTCAGACCCTGGGACAGGCTTCCTGGAGAGGAGGTCAATGCCCCAAGCCTGTCGGTGTTTAAGAGGCATTGGGACAGTGCCCTTAACAACACGCTTTAACTTTTGGTCAGCTCTGAATGGGTCAGGCAGTTGGACTAGGTGATCCTTGTAGGTCCTTTCGAACTGAAATATTCTTTTGCATTTCAAGAGAGGTTGCTGTGGAAGGGCGTCATTCAATCTAGCAAACGTTAGCAGAGCATCTGTTTTCATCCTGATACTTCTCTGCCAACCCCCTCCACAGGACTGTTATACTGGCTGTATGACAGAGTTCCCAAATCCCACAGTCACAGCTTTTAGTCTTCTTTATTGCAACACCAGTGGTTAAAAAACCAAAAAGACTTGATAATGCTCATAAGTGGGCCTTATATAAAACCAGGGAGACAAATAAGAGAGCATGAGGCACAGAGATGTAAATCAAACAGGTAAATTTACTTTCTGCTAACAGCTGCAGCACACATGCAGTTAACAACCCAATGAGATTAGAAGGGAATGAAGGTGAAAGTTGAACAGGGATATTTTTAATGGCTTAATGAGAAAATAATCCATTTCTACTACATTGAAACCAAAAGCTGAAAACTAGGTGGTTATTACTCTATATCGTTTCTAACAGCATGCTATAGTAGTCTAGGTAGTTTGCAAAAAGAAGAGCAACATCATGTCACTTTGATACCTACAAGCTAATACATGCTATGACAAGTAAAGGAGTGTCATGAAATTGAAGGAAGTAAGTAATGACAGAGCAGTATCTAACTGAGGCTTCATAGTTACTCAGTGTTAGGTTTTATACCTCAGATATGTTCTCCTTGCTAACTGCAAGTGAGGAGGAGTTTTGTCTGCGCTTGAACAATTGTGTAATTTCCGTGTAGAATTCTTGTGCCTCTGAAGTGAGTCATTGTGTCATGTTGATCTGGTGGTCTGGACTGCCTCAGCAATGGCATAAGGTCCTCTCAGAAGTCATCTCCATTCAGGAGGAATCTTATTTATCCAACTGTTTGCGTTGGGTTTTTAGGTTGCTCGTTTCCTGCCACCCCTTGTGCTTATTTCCTTTGCAGCTAAATTAATTTTGGCTAACTTTTCTCATGCCATTTAACCTAGAGATTCAGAGGAAACATCTGATAGAAGGTATTTTATGGCCTTCGTTGTTTGAGCACTTGAGTTGTGAGACTGTTGTCAGTGTTTTTCTTGGCATGGCCCAGCGTCCTGCAGTACAGTGGTAGCTGGGAGCAATACAGTGGTAAACTCACCAGCAGCAGAGTGTGAGCCAGTCTTTGTTTTAATCTGGAGAGCAATCAGCATTGCAGTTAGTATCCAGAAACTCTCTAGAATGCATGCTTAACAGTTTGGCTTGTGTTTTATTTTGGTTTTGTTGGTTTTTGTTCATGAATAAATCATGTGAGATCTGCAAATAGCAATTGGCACATGAAACAGAAAGAAGCCTGTGGCTGGTGGAGCACTAACGTACCATGTGCAGGGTCTGACCAGCCTGCTACAGTGTGCTGACAAAGGACACTCAGCTTGGAGGTAAAAGCAGGAGCACTCGACTTCAGCTCCTTTTTGCCCCATTTGAACCTGAGCAATCCTGTCCTTTTCAATGCTCAGCCAAGGTAAGAGGCTCCCACGCTGGCAAAACGCTACCATAATTGCCTCCCACAGCTGAGAGAGGTCTTTCATGGCCACACATCACAGCCATGGAGCAGATACCCTCAAGCAGTACAGGGAACTAGTCCTCTCACCTACCAGTTGTATATGGGGTGATTGCCACTCAGGAATTGTATCTTATGCTCCTTGTACAGAAAAATAAGAAGCGACATCTCAGGGCGTTGGGACATTTAGTTTGCCACT
>NW_009625829.1:30047-34037 GCF_000690535.1 Cariama cristata | reverse complement strand
GCTCTTCTTTTTCAACTTGATGCTGTAGAATTGAACAAAGTGCACCAGGGGTAAATCAGGATGTTTCTTTTGGCCAGTTTTAATGGAAATCAAATGAGGCGTGAGGGGGGATGTTGCACACATGGCCCTGATAGCTGGAGCCTGCTTCCCGCAGTGCGCACATGCTTTTGCCTCTAAGCCACTGGGATTTTCAGGCAGGTGACATTGGGGAAGGCTAGATGTTACCTTCTGTGCTGTCCCACTTGACGTTGCAAAGAGAAAGATGGGCATGTCCAGAGCAGGCAGGGTAGACTGGGAGCTGCTTCATGTGGAAGAACTGAGGGTTTTGGTGAATGGTCCCATCCCTGCAAATGCAGCATGAGGATGGTTTTGAATTAGGAGTGGGGCTGGGGGGTGGAGGGGTCCCCCATGCACTCACTGAGGCGCAGTGAGCACTCCAGCTTGAACAGTGGCATTTCCTAGTGGCTGCGTGCCTTTCCTCTGTATCGAGGCTAGTCTGGCTTTGTAAAATGACAGTAATGTACAATGTCGCGTGCTGTAATTGGGGGAAATATTATTCCCTTCTCATCTGCAGCTGACTGGAAAATCTAGAAGTGTCTTTTACTTTCTGTGTTTATATTGTATACTAGCTATAGAATGAAATAAACAGTAGTTTGAAATTATAATCTGTTCATGCTCCAACCCGTGAAAGCTGCAGAGAGAGGGAGCAAATATATTTTGAAATAATCACTGAATGTCAGCCTACTTCAGTCTTTTCAGCTCTTTCTTTTAGCCAGGAATAGTGTGGAACATATGGATATCTGTATACCTTTATGTAAACACTTTGCTATCAGCCACCAAGTATTTATAAGCATTATGAACAGGTTTAACTGTGAATATTTAGCAGTGGTCAATGAATACTGAATTAGTGCTTTAGCGAAATC
Source organism: Cariama cristata (assembly GCF_000690535.1). Lineage (NCBI taxonomy): Eukaryota > Metazoa > Chordata > Aves > Cariamiformes > Cariamidae > Cariama > Cariama cristata. Next base: position 33,114 of record NW_009625829.1, on the reverse strand, counting down.
CCTGCACAATGTACATACTCACAATGGAAAGTCTCTTTGCAGATTTCAGGCCACAATGCATCTACAGCTGAGGTGTCCTCAGGTCTCTTCTGCTGAGTTTGGCACTGCCTACATCAGGGATCACATTTCCACTTTGACCCGAAATAATTTTTGCTGAGGATGGGCTTGTCACTTCCACAGTGCTGTGGGGCTGGCACACACAGTGCTGTGGGTGTGGAGGGGGATGCGCTTGCTTCCCCTCGGCTGTGCAGCATCAGTCCTGCTCCACATGTGGAGCTGCAGGACACAGGCAAAGCGAGCTGGGTGTCATACTGTCACGACTCTGGCAGTAGCACAGTTGAGCACTTTGCGTGATAGCTGCTAAATCACAGCTAAATTTTATGTCTTCTGCAAGCTGCACTGGGCAAGCTGGAATTTGCCCTTTATTAGAAGGTCAATGAACAGCAAGAAACAGTGGGTGCTTTAAAAAAGAAAAATTGGCCCAAACCAACGTTTTACATATTGCACATACCTATAATTTCTTAATGTTGAAGGTTTTATGCAAGCAGTGAGGCACCAAAAACTTGGCGATGTGCATTTAGTTTCAAATAGCTGCTCTCTCTCTGCATAGCAGTGTTTGGAAAGCAAATGTTTGGTTAATACGTGGTTAGGCACTTTTGCAATACAGAAAGTGTTCTTCATTGCAAGGTATCTGTCCTGAGAAAGCAAAGTGTACTTTTGGTTTTCGAATCCATGCAGACATAGTTTGTAAGCAGTGATTAAAATTTTACAAATACTTCAGGAGTCCTTTGAACTTGTATGTTGGGTAGGGCACTGCATGCTAAATATTTTTGTAAGTAGTCTTCTATGCATTTTTGCTTCCCTCTTCCTCCCTCTCTTCTACTTTGCATGACCAAAATTCTCTCAAAGTGTAACTTCAGGTATTTTGGGTAAAACACATGGCATGCTCTGCATAAACTGAGAGGACCGTTACATTAAGGCAGTGAAGGATTAAGAGTTACCATGCACAGCGCTGTGGATATTAATATTAATATTACTAAGTTTGTATTTTATTTTTGTAACGTAATTTGTGTTCAATTTGTGCGTGAGCATGAGGAAAGGAAAGGACTAAAGCCAGACCTACCAGTGCTCAGCAACTGGCATACCTTACCCACGGCAGAGGTTTGCCCTGAGGGTCATATTAAGGTTGCCATGTGAACCAACATCATATCTAACTTGTCTTATGAACCAGCAGGGTCAAGGCATGCCAGCATGAATATAGACTGTGAGCACCCTGTATTCACTGAAGTGCTGGTTGTGGCTCAGACCAGGTCCACAGTCCTCAGACCCAGAAAAGTTAAGCCTGAGTTTCCCAGCAGAGCAAGTACAGAGGCAGGCATTTCGTCCTCAGTTCAAAGTAAGAGAGGACAAGGGGCCTCTTTAATTTGTTTCCAGCTGCAACCATCCCCAAGACCCGCTTCCAACAGCAGGGATCAGCAAGCCCATCTATCTCTAAGCAGTCTGGTTTCTGGCCTCTGGTATCCTCGAAGTTTCCACTATTTTTGGATCACAGAGAGGATACTAGTGATAAACAAATGAATCATTCACAGTACCACATAGCACCTGTGTGATCTTGCCAGTTCATGTTTCCAGGGGACCACGCTTACGATTCTTGGGTCTGATTTACCTCCAATCTAAGTGATTACAGTTACAGATGAAGCCCATGGGAATTGTGCCGTAAACATCTATGGTGATGCATAAATTACTCTGAAATATTAAATCCACTTGGAAATATCAGATGTCTCACAGTGACCAAACAACATGAATGGCAAATATTAGCATCTATGCATCTCTTCCTTAGTTTATCACCCATAACCAGATAATGCAGTGTTACTTAATTGCAGTTTTATTAAATCAATTAATTAGAAAGTAAACAGGTACTATAGAAAACCTGAGGGAAGGCAAAAAAAGATAGCATAGTATGCAGTGAATAAGGCTTTTGAGAAATTTTAAAAACTAAGATAAAAAACAAAGTTTACAGTACCTTTTTTACCCAGTGTTCAATATAAAATCAAGCTTTTTAGAGGGCTTTAATCTGGAGGCATTGTTTTATTTATCATTTAACATAAGCTTAGCTTTGTGATATATTGCTGATGTTGAATTAATTTGAATTCTGTTTAAGAAAGACTTTTTAATATTAAATATTTAGAGTTTGAAGACTATTTTTCTTCTATATGTGGAGTATTTTAGATAGTATTATGCATGTTGCTTGTAATATATGTGTTACTATATATTTTACCTTTTTTCTCTTGAAGCCGTTGCAATTTGAGCTCTAATAGCTCCACTGCTTTTCTGGTTTTATTCTGTAAACCCGAAATAAAGAGGAAGGTAATGTGTCTGCAATTTTAAAGAAATTAAATCAGACCGCATAAGGCAGTATTAACACTTCACTGTTCAGCAAAGCTGTGCATTCAGGAGAAGGTTAATAATTCTAATTTGTGAAAAATTGGTATTCTAGAAAGGAAAAAAAATGAAAATTTTGTTTTCAGAAAACACAAAGACTGATTTCTAGAGCACCAAGCAAGAATGTAATGTTTTAATTATGCTGACTTCACTTCTTCAAGGTGTTTGGTTTTTGTTTGACTGCTAGTGAGTGTACATGAAGAGAGGAGTTTTCACCTGTATGCCCACAACTGTTCTCAATGCAGATAAACTGAGAAATTTTAGCTAGTTTCTTTAGCACCAGTGAGCTTCAGAAATGGATCAGGGTCACACGCTTCTAGAAGAATTTTGTATAAACAGAGAAAATGAAGATGAACTCTTTCTAAAGTAGTTTAAATATAAAGTATACAGCTGAAAACAACAGGGAAACACAGATTGAGTGATGAGGAAACTGCTGTATTAGGGGTCTGTTGATCTGATAAAGCAGTTTCATATATTGTCCCACAAAATCTATTTTTGTTACACAGGAGCACTTCCAACCCTAACTGTAGTAGTCCCTTGTCTTAAAAAATGTGTGCAATGTATACTTGGTCAAGGAAAGGTAGAAAAACATTTCAAACCCCTAACTTTTTTTTTTTGGGGGGGG
>NW_009625829.1:11655-30016 GCF_000690535.1 Cariama cristata | reverse complement strand
TCGTACCCCCTTTGTTTTTTGTGTGGGTGGGGGGGGGGAGGGGGGAGCAGGGAGTGTCCTGTTTTCTTCTGCATCCTTTAAAAACGGAAGAGGGGGAAAATCAGAAAATCATTCTAAAGCTCCTGTTTACTGCAATAACATTTCAGAACATGTTTCTGGCTAAGTTGTAAGCTTCAGTCAGAACTATCTGTTACAATTAAAGTTGCCCTGTAGGTAAATTATTTCGTTTAGGTGAGTAAATGACACTGTACTAGTTGTAGATCGAGGTCTATGATCAATTTATTGTACGCTGTGATTCTTGCAGGGATTAAAAAAAAGCTGTTTCTGTAGGAGATCTCCTGAATAGGTTTCCTGTGCTTCTGTTTTAACTTCGTCGTTAGAGAACCTCTTTTGGAGCAAAGATCACAATGCGTAGACTGTTATCAAATGCAAAATATGACCATGTGTGAACAGGCAAATAAAGTGAGAAATGTTTGTGGAGTGATTGCAGTATTTACCGTTCTTTTTTGTACTGCCAGAGATAACAGTGGGAATAACTGATTTTTGTTTTAGCTGTTGCTGTGAAAAACTAGGGAGCGAATTGCTTGGGGTTGAATGAAGCAGTTTATTATTCTGCTTTACAGAAGAATATACATTTCTCTATTTTCAAGTGATCTTTTGTTTCCTTTTTAATTATCGCACTGAGGTCAATTTGTTTTCTTTTTTGTGGGGAGGTGGGGACAGCATACATTTGTGACTGGTTTTGGTGAATAAACTATTCATGAGCAGAATTTTTCCCTGCTCTGTGGTTAAGTATCACTGTCCAGGCTCTCTATTGCTAGCCTGAACTGTGCGTTACATCTTTCACAACAACATGCTAAATGATTTATTTTGAAAGATCAGAAGCACTCGGTTTGGGTTAGTGGAAAGAAATGTGAGCTGCAATAGAGGCAGTGCTCCTGCGGGGGTCTGCCCTTGTTCTGGGGAGTGGGGTACATGAAGGAAGACCCAGCGTGGCTCCACAGGAGTACAATGTGAGGAAGGAGAACCTGGTGCAACTAAGCACTGGTGCTTGAAGGCTACCACCTTTTAATTTGTTTGTGTGTGAATAGTTGAATCTGATGGATTTGTGCTTTAAGGTCAGAAGTGATGCAAAGTTAATTTTAGATGAGACTCCATACCCACGTACAGAAAAAGCTCACTTACAGAAGTATTACACGGACATAATCTGATCCTTTTATCGATATGAGACTAACAAATTTATACTGTTCTTACACTAACTAATATTGGATTCAGGGTTTTTTTTTAACTCTTTCTAAAAAATACCTGAGTGATACGTTCAGATTCAAGAATTCAGATTTTGTTGCCACTTATTTAGTAAAACCGCTTTAATAGGCAGATTTTAGCATAACAATCAGGACGAGTGAAACTAATTCATTATTGCTGTTGTGAATCCTGGGTACTCTATTGTTCGGAATTAGGTTCATTTAACAGGTACTTTTTACTGTTTTCTGCCAAAGGAGAAAGTGCAGACTCAGTGCCTTGACAGTGACACTAAGAGTTACAGTCCTCCACAATGAAGTGGCACATGTAAGCCTATTTTCTGTAATGTTAAACAAATCGGCTGTGCTGTCATATGCCAGTTGACTCTAGGGTATGCTTTGCTTGAAGCAGTGGCACAAGAAACATACAAGCAATCCAGCAAGGACTTTGCCATCTAACTCTTTTACAAGGCTTTCAATGACTGACTGACTTAATTTTTTTCTCAGCTTCAGCACAACTCGAAGCCATTAGCAAAACATTTTCAAGCTACTTAGCTGCCATATAGTGCACAACCATTCAGGGTTAATCTATAACGGCAAAGAGCATCAGAGGAGGACATTTCCTGGTTGGATGTTTGCAATTTCTTTCTTTTCTGTTTACAAGAAGCTGCAGTTTCAAATCTTAAGTTGTTTTCCTTAGGCAGCACCTTCGCAGTTTATTCTGTGTCTATGTCTGAGCATGGGAAGAAGAAGAACTAGAGCTTGAATTTTCCCTCTCCTGTTTCGAACCAATACATTAGTTCTGGGTCCATTTCATAATTGTGCTACACGACAGTATCCCACAGACCTGCACATTGCTCACTGCTTCCCATGATGCACTCATTTGTACATGTTGAAACAAACATTAAAGCTAGCTTTCTGGTAACTTACCTTATTCCCACTTTGGGCATATGTTATATTGCAAGATATATGGCAGTGGAAAAGCTGGGTCAGCAGCAGCAATGGAAATGTAGGATTTGATCTTGGACGTATGAGCAGGCCAACAAGATTCTTGACAGTGGTTGTATTGTAATCACATTAGACACTTTTTAGATACTCTAGATCTACAGTTAAATGCAGCAGTTGCAGGTAACTCTTTCACAGATAGCCTTTTTTTAGGCTTCAAAGCTGCTGGTGTTAGGATAAAGAAAGACCAGAGGTGATCTCTTCTTCTGCATCTATAAAACAACCTATCAAGGTTTTCTACCAGTTCAGGCTATGAACAGCTAGTCTAGCACACTCACCTATGCCCAAGGAGCTATACAGATGCCTTACCTGTCCTCAGAACTGATTATGGACATAAAGTCCTATAAAAAATGAAATTAGAATTAAAATTGGAGCTGCATATTTAAAATGTGTTCGCTTCAAGATTGACAAGTATATGCTGTACATTTTCAAATAATTAATATTATATCCTCTCCTTCATAGTTAAAAGTTCAGTAAGTCCATGCAGCACCTTAATAAACTGTTCATTGTGCCACTAAATCTGAATCCAAGCTCTCCATTTTAACAGTGAACCAAATTCAGACACCATATCCAAAACCATAAAGTCATATTTCCCAGCCTAAACAATCAAATCTGCACAATGAAGCAATGCAGGTTTTTTTCTGTGTAAAATTAATCCAGCTTTACAGATCTTTTGGAGGAGAAGAAAGGTTTTCTTGGCGGGGACCTAGCACTTTAATTAGTATTTAAATATTTGTACTTAAATATTAGTACTTAAATACCCAAAAAGGTATTTAAGAGGTCTGGTTGAATAAAATGTATTAACAGTTAACATAATAAAATGTTGCATTAAAATATTACAGACTCTCTGGTTATTTCTCCATGTGCCTGGAATGATTAGGGCACACTTAGGGGTGACATGGATGCTATCTTGTCTTTGCTTGACCTCCTTGGTGGAGCTGGGTGGTGGTGTCTTTGCAAAGGATACTAGTAAATGGATTGTTATTTATACACATGGATCTGCTAGGAACTCAGCTCAAATTTTTCTTGTTGGACTTGAAGGTCATTCCTATGTTGCTTTCCACAGAATGGGTTCAGAAGTGGGTTAATCAAACTGCTAAGTATCGCTAAAATATGAGTATGTGAGCTCCCAGTGAATAGTCCCTTACTCTGTACTTCTGGAGAACAAAAATACCTTTCTGTCTAGAGTTCCTTGATCATCTTCGTATTTCCCATATTGTGAATCTTTCTTATTACTGGGTTTTGGGGTTTTTTTTTCTTTGCCTTGAGCTAAATTTTTGTTCCAGTTGAAAATGTCATTAGAAGTAACAAGTGTTTCTTTGTTTTTTTGTGTTTTTTTTTTCATCCCATACAGTGTGAAAGGAGCAGATGCTGGCAACGTGATCAGACTATTTGTACCAGATATTGGGATGTTCATTGCTAGTCTGACAATATGGCTCATCTGCCGCAACATGTTTCAGAAGCCAGTAACCGAGGATGCAGCACAGTGCAACATGCAATTTGAAAATGAGGAAATGGTATAAAATACATATTTCTATCTGTATGACTTCTAGCTAATAGTGAGCTTTGGCATTCATATCTGAGATGTGCTCTGAAATGGTTTCATGAGAACTGGGTATGTTAGGAAGTGAACTTACTTTCAGAAAACTAAACAATTGTTTTTCAAGTGTAAAAGCTACAGTTGTTATCTGGAGAAAACAAAGCAGGATATGAAAAGTGGTAGATATGCTACTGAATTTTTCAAATTGTTTTGAGTTAAGAAATGATCATGACAGTCGAGCATAAGTTTTTTCTTTACCAGAGCTACTGGTTAGGTCTGACACGGTTGTTTTGTTACATACATTGCTCAGTTTCTTAGATAGCATCCGTATTTCCAAACTTGTTGTCCAAGAATAATAGCAGCATCTGAGTGATTAAAGAAATGACTCTTAGGAGAAGGGAAGAGAGACTGTGTATTACGTTCATGGAAGGAGTTATCTAAAACTGGTCATACTGAGTGAGCTTGAAGATAATTTTGGGGAATGGCTTAGCTGGAAGTGTTGATGTGTTAGCTGTATATTTTACTAGTGGGAAAAAGAATGGCAGATACCAAACGCAGAAAAATCCACAGAAAGAGGGAAATAATTTTATAGTATAAAAAGCTGCAGTGGGAATTTAGCCCAGGGTGCAGAGAAATTCCTACTACTGATCTTAACATGTTTTTTATCAGACTGTCTAGTGTGCCTTGGGTCTCATTTTCTGTCTTCTTTTACATATGGGTGGAATGTTTTTTTCTTTACTGTCAGAACTCCCTTTTTAGGGGAGACAGTTGCAGCGTGCTCATTTCAAATAGAAATTGCACATTGAAGTGGGTGAAGTATTTGGCAGGGATTAGCTGCCCATTTTGGTGCCACTATAGAGAGGAAAAAAAGCTGCCCTGCGTGTTGCCATGTTGTCTGGGTTGTGGTATTGCCAGAAGCTGGTCGAGTTTCTGGCACATGAGAGATCAATATCAGGACCGTGCTTTATACCAGGTTGCAGTTGTAATTCTTACGGGCTGTTCTGGCAGCTGAGGATTGCCTGAAGATTGCAGCTTTTAACAGCACTTTGGAGTACGTAGGCCTCGGTCTGATGAGCGCACACAAGGTTTTGCTGTGTCTCCTGGAAGCTGGTTTTATCAGCTTTAAACCTGCTTTGTTGTTGGAGCTGTGCAAAATGGATTTGGCAGCAGGCTGGAATCTGGGGCTATACCCATAAGCGGAGATGTTTGAAGTATTAAGCAGTGTGGCTAATTAGCATGTTTTGTGTTCAGCCTGTCTCTCTTAAAAGAGTTGCATTTTACCAAAGTGGGATCTAACAGACTTCTTTGAAGCCCTTGATCTCCTGGAAAGAAGGTATGCATATGCATAAAACAGGAGTAATCTGATGGCAGAAGCTCAGAAGGAAAACAAAAGGGCATGCCTAGGTTCCTCTGAATCTAGATGACAATGTTCAGATACTCACTTTTTGTTTGGTTCAGAGGTGAGCCTGAGCCTGGAGTCCAGGTCAAAGGGAGCTTGGTCTCCTGGAGAGAGTGGGTGCTGGCTTCCAGGCAGGATTCAATAGTCAGTTGCCTGGCATGCAAGGAGGAAAAACAAGCCGACAAACACTGGTTACGTAGCACAGAGTGTAGCTTGAAATTGGGTTGGTCCTAGACTGGATACCTCAAGGCAGTCCATCAATGCAACTAAATGGGCCAGAATATTCCACAAAGGAAGAGCATGGGGGGGAAGAAGGAAAAGACTTTGACTACAAAGAAATATTTATACTGGGCAAATAGAAAGCTGCGTTAATATATTTTAATTCTTTACATCAAAACCCAGCAAATATTATTTATGTTATGTAAACTGTATGTATTACAGAATATTTAGTGAATACAGCAGCTATGTTTAGATTTAGTGACACCCAAAACTCTATCGCAGGCATTTTTTTACAAAAGGGCTGATAGTTACTGTTGTGGGAGGTGATCCTCAGTGCTTTAAGGAATTATGATCTTTACAGCTGAAATGATGAATCTGCATCAGAATAACCTGCTTGTTTTTTAAAGATTGAGTGGAATGGAGAGTGGAAAATTAGATACCTATTAAACACCTTTTTCCAAACTTCAGCTTTCTCTTTCTAGGTGTCTGCACATAACATTCTGGAATCATTTCTGCTAGTTATGAGGAGGCTGCAGAAGCAGCTGAATCTGCTAGGAATATGTATTTGGCAGGACTGACTGTAAAGAACCTAGTGCATATGCAGAGCATGTAGCCGAGTGTCTGAATCTGGGAGAATATTGGCATGATCTAAAATGAGCCCAAACTGTGTGTGTTTCACATGATAATTTTCAGTTCTTCCTTCCAGCAGAGTACACTGGAAAAGGGAAAACAGTAAGTGATTAGTTCTTTGAATTCTGCATTATCTAACAGATGCCTGTGGCTGCGTGTTGGTGCAGCTCTCTACTAATGGTGTAACTGCATTGAATTAGAAAACAAGAAATGAGATGCAGTACTAACTGCCCTACAAACAAACACTTTGGGAGACGCGTTGAGCTTGGTACTGTGCCTCCGAGGGAAATAGTCCTGGGTTTGTTAGAGCAGCGCCATAGCCAATTCCAGAGTTGAAGAGCTTTTGCTGAGAGTGCCTGCCGCCAGTCATCAGAGATTTGTGGTACCAGATTTTCTTAAGAATGTATCAACTGATTGAAACAGGCGTAACAGTGCCATAAGAGAGGTGACTTTTCACATTGCTAGATGCCTAGCCATAGATGGCTCTGTAAATCAAGAAACCAGCACTGTGACTTCCAGGCAAAAGCAGAGAGTTTGTCTTGCAACTTTACCTTTTTGCATGAAATTATTTACATTGAGCAATTCTCAGACCTCTTTGCTTTGGGAGAGAGTGAAATACTGTGGAAATAGACTTAACTGAAAAAGAAAGTTTATCTACTCCTTCCAAAATTTGTGTATAAGAAAACCTGTTAAATTATTGTTTTAATACTTCTAAAAGTGGCCTTTTCAAAGCTCTGTGTGAATCCATCAAATTTCAGTTGTTATATGGGCATGCTGAAAAAATGCCTGGAGTTGAGCAGCAGTTTGTGATACTCAGTTGTGTGATGTACTTCGTCATGGCAGTGGCCCGCAGAAACCAGCTGTAGAGTACAATGGATCAGATGGCTCGTGGACTGAGATGCAATTCAAAATAAGAAAAAGTATCAGAATCCAAATTAAGGACAACAAAAATTCATTGAAAAATTGATGCCCTTCTTCATTACACTGCATCTAACTTTAAGGGAAACAATTCTCCATCAGAAAAGTGTGTTCTACAGAACAGAACTGGGAGGAGGAGGCTATAAGGCAGTGAGAGACTCAATTATTTGTAAGTAATGCTATCCCAGGAATAAGCAAAGAGTGTGGTTTTAATTAACAGTGAGTCATGAAGTAGGAAGGTCTGCCAGATACCAGGCTGCAGTCCAACTCATTACCACCCCTAAATGGTTGCACACTTGGAGCAAACGTGTCTGCAGGCCTTTTTTATTAGGGCTTAGAAAATTTAAAGCAGGTGAATTCAGCTGGAGACAGGCCCAGATTGCAAATGCTGAAAAGCACAATGCCAGTCACAAGGTGTAAAAGGTGGAAGAAAATAAGAAAGAACAGCTAACTCCCAGCTGCAGCTGAAAGTATGACATTTTTGATTTGGTGCAGATGGTGGTTTATATGCCAAAATGTAGATACAGTATATACAGTCTGATAGGTTTTTGAAAGGAAGTAGCTTTTTCTTTAGACTGTGGTAGAATTGCCTAATATTGTAAGTGATGGTGACAGGGAGGAAAATCCTTCTGAGATTGCACAACTTAAACTTTAGAAGAGCTGTTGATTTTAATTGAAATACACAGTTGTAGTCTTCAATGCAACTTCCTCCCATGGCACTTGCTGCCTTTCCCATTCCAGCTTGTTTCTCATCCATGCTCTTCTAGAAAGCAAATGGGACCACTGGGTCTGTACTTTGTCCCATAATCTGAGGCAAGCTTGATCCCAGAGCCTCCACCCCTCCTCTTTTCTGTGGAAGGCGGAGATTTGTTTGGGATCTCAAAAAGGGGAAAAAAAGAAAAAGAGGAAATTGTTTTAAAGTAAATGAAAGTTTGGGAAGAACATGAAGAGAGCTTGGCTTGGAGTCAAGATACTGGACTGGAGTCAGGAGGACCTGCGTGGTTCTCACTTCAACCACAAACTTGGTTTGTGTCCTTGAGCCTATTACTTCATCTGTCTCGGCTTCTGTGTCCCTTGGCAAATAGGAGCAGTAAAAATGCTCAGTTTCCTAGCGTTGTCTTTCTAAACAGTGACAGGGCTATTTGTCCTATACTTGCATTGGGCACTTAGTACACTGAGACCTCTATTTCGGTCCAGATCTCCAGGTGTAGTACACACAGGATGGAATAGATTGGCTCTGAGAGCTGCGCTCGTCCCGTGCCTTGTCCAAGGACTTCCCAGTGTAGAAATTGCCCATTTAGACCAGTATCCTCATCCTGAAAGTAGCTGGTACCTGCTGGATAAGGACAATAAGCAAGTAAGGGAATACCCTTTTCCCCAATCTCCAACATTACAATTTATCCTGATCTCTCCTAGTCAGAAACTGGCTTTGTAATTATAGCTACTCTGGATAATCTTGTTAAATAGATAATTATCTGGACCCTTTTAAAACCTCATTAATTTCTTGGCTTCAGTGGCATCATGAAACAAGGACTTCCACAATTTAATAAGTGCTCTCTGATTTTATTTTAAATTTAACACTCTAATTTTGTGGAAGGTCCCTTGTATTACGTGTTATAAAACAGAGAGAGATGGTATAAGGGAAATCAAATTTCTTTATTATTTGCATATTTGTCTTTTGAAAGGTAAGCAATCCCTGTTCCTTTTTCAATATATTATGACATTTTCATTACTTTTTTCTGAACTATCTATAGTTCGGCAATATTCTCTTGAGCTACAGGGAATATCAATGTCTCGGCATTTCAGGCAAGGTCTTATTGTTGATTTAAATGACAGTATTATGACATTCATTGTTAGATTCAGAGATTGTTGGGTTGAACAACTCTACTAGCATATCACCTACCTGGATGTCCTGTATGATACGGGTTATTAGTTCAGCTTAGAGCACAGCTCCAAGAAAGATCTGATGTCCCAGTCCTTGTAGTTGCTAGTACCTTGCCATTTTTCTTGCCTCCAGATGCGGAGATCTCCTTTGAGCTGTTTACAGTGGTGGCCATGACCCTGTCTAGATGACCATCCCATTTTTTCTTAAAGCCTATGATAGGTTTTTCCTAAGATGATTTATTGTTTTGTGTTTATCTTAATTTAATTTTATTTTACCAGTATAAAATGTTCACCTGACTTGATTAGCTCTCACTGTTGTGGGACCCTTTGGCCCTGATTTCTCTAAACATCTTCTTCCTATATGCAACTTCTTCAATATTTGCTTCTCTTCAGAGATGGCAAGTGATGGCTATTGTGGAAAATATTGTGGAAAACACTACAGGTAATAAAGAAGGAAAAAGAACTTCTTGGAGAGGGTTGGAACTTCTTGCCTTCTTTTATCTTTGTGATGACACCTCCTTTCTTTCTCTTTTCTTCTCATTGTCATGTCTATTGAGCACAGCATTGGCTTACCTTTTCTAATTGGTTATAAAAATTTCTTTGGTTTTGACCTCTGAAGAACTGGTCCAAACTCAGTTGATCTTAGTGTACTTTGAACATGATATAAGTAGGATTTGATACCTTATTTCAGTGGTTTAAAAAGGGTAGGTGAGGCTCCCTTATCGCTTTGCTTGTGATGTTTGTAGTATTGAAATTTGCCAGACCTTACCCAGCTGCCTCTCTCAGTAACAATTCTAATGCATCTTATCTTAACAAGGGTCAAAAGTTTACAAGTTACATTAGCTTCTTGGTTTGATGCACATGTCTTTGGATAAGTCTTAACACAAATACATAATTATACTACAGCAGTGCCTCAGCTACATAATGTTACATAGTGCGATACATTATATATTACCAAATGCTGTTAGCCTGTTCAGCATGAAACTTGAGCATGCCCCTGTCCTTTTTTGGTTAGAAACATGACATGAAGAAATTCTTCTTGTGGCAGCTCTTGACTGGGGTTACTGTTTTGCTCTCTAACAGTCCCCAGTTCCAAATTTTGGGATACAGAGGTGTTAACCAGGAGATGAAAATCCTGGAATACTGTTGCCTTTGAACACAACCTAAGTCATGAATAACACAGTACAAGAAGGAATCTCTTGGGTCATGGAATTCAGTCCACTACTGTTGCAGGCAGCTATATCACACAATTCCCTCTGGAAAGTAGGAATCACCATCCTGAAAACAGGGCAATTTTTCTTCATCCCATTGCTCCTGACAGGACTCTGTTCTGTAATTTTGCTTTTCTGGTGGTTAGAAAACGTCTAATTTAGATTGTACATGTATTCATAACTCCATTATAACCCTTTTAGTTCTTCTGCTCTTTTGCTTCAATATACTGTTTCCTGCTCTAGTGTTTATTTGTCTGATATTTTGGGAGAAAAAAACCCATTTCTTTAAAGGCTGTTCTGCAAGACAAAAGAAGTCAAGTAATTTTGGATCCTCTTGTTTGGTAGATGTCCCATTCTCCTTTTCATCGCAGTAATCTATGGCTCTTCAGGGTGGTGCTGGAGAAGTACCCCAGTCACTTCAGTATGAGCTGAGGCAATACTGCAAATAACGACAGCACAATGGTCAGGCTATTTATCGTCCTTAGCAAGATGGGTAATGGTTTCTTGGTTTCTTGGTCCAGGAATCACTCCATATGGGTGCTGTGCTGCTTCGCATACCTGCAGTAGCTCATTTAGAGTTTGTACTGAATTGTGCCTTGTAGTCAGAATCCTATTTCCTTTTCACTAAAAAAACGTATTTAATCATCTCAGGCCAAACCACCAAACTCTGCCTGTGAGTTCCCCTCTCACTTGCATTTGGCTTATATGCTTGCCAGCTTTTTGAAGTCAAGATGTGAAACTGTGTTTCCATATTGGCCAAGTGAGTCTTGTGCTGAAATCACTTAATGTTTGCTCAAATGTGATAGGTACATTGGGAAGTGAAATAATCTTTGGCCCTCTCAGTACAATATCTATTGTATACAGGATTTAATGAGTTGCCTTCCTGTTATCCTGCTTCAGAACTGTGCTTGTTTTTATTATTTTTTTGTTTTCACTTCCTCTGAATTCCTAAATGCTTCTGTCCCTATGTGCTTGCAGTAGATAGCTGATCCTTTTTTTTGTAACAAAGTGACTCTTTCTCACAGGAGATTTTCCTGTGCAAGTATGTGTCATTCGTTACTACCAAACACTGCAAACCCACTGAAAGTTATTTCTGATGGTACATCCCTGACGCATTTATGTAATACTGTGTAGGCCTTTAACCCAAGCTTTGGCACACTTGAGATCTATCAGTGATAAAATTTTTCATTAAGATCTATAGAACTTAATTTAGGATTTTTCTTTTCAGTGATTGAGTAATACAGATTTGAGATTACTGTTTAAATTCCAAAATGCCTCCGTCTCATTAACGTCACATCTACCAAAATGTTCATTGCAATTGTCTCACACTTGATGAGTTCAACTCATTAGGCAGGGTGTTTCCCTGAAGTCACCCCATTTTCTTTTCTTGTCCTGACTTGCAGTCTGCAGCCCTCCCTCCACATGGAACCCCTCTGCGTGTGCAGTGGTGCTCCACTTTGGCGTTCAGTAGAACCGCCTCACCTCCCTTGGAGCACCGCATGTATCTTGCGCAAGGTTACCTTAAAGAAGATACTCTTGCTAGGCAGCCCCATTTCTGTAGAACTCAAGTTGAATGACGTGTGGGAATTGTTTATGTGGAAATTTTTGTATCTATTCTGTGGCAGAAAAAGCAGGGAAATCTGCTTCTCACATGCTGATGCTTTGAGAACAACTGTGGAGTTCTTTGCTTTCTTGCAAAATGAGAAATTCAATAAATGATTACCTTAATGTGGTTTAGTATTGACTGCAGGTTAAAACTATAATCATTTATATCGCATTAAGGGCTTGCAGTTCCTTTGATGGTAAAACAAGTAGCAGTTAAATATCTTTCGCAGCTTTTGTACTCACAGCTGGGTCTGTCTAAAGAATATTGTGTTATTTTGATGATCATTTCTATATGCACGTATGTATGTGCTGCACCTAAAAGCAGGTGGGTAATGAATTCCTCCTACTGCTGTAATGATCTCATTTCTAAAGATAAAGGTTAAAGACCTTTGCGGGAGGGGGAGAGGCTTTTAGAGCAAGCTTAAAAATGGGAACTCAGTCATGTTATGATATGTTCCATCTAGATTGAATGCACCAGCCTAGGCACTATGGAGGAAATTGAACTAAAACAATGTGATAGTAGGGAGTCTGTTTCTATAGTTCTGCTGGCACGGTTTAATCAAATAGCTATCTCAGATAATTCCTAAACCAAACTGTTCATTAAGTTTGTGGGGTTTTTTGAATGAAAAGGAGGTCCAGAAACTTGGGCGTAGTAACGGCTTGAGCAGATTTATAAAAGATGTGTCAGAAATTGTATCTGTGCTACTCTATCACAGGTATGGAGTAAAAATACGATCTCTGATTAGAGGTAAAGAAATAGGTATAGGAAGTGATACCTTAATTCTCTGCAGAGAGAATCATGGTTTTACAGTAACAGTGTCAGCAAGGGGCCTTGAGTGTGTGCCTCAGGGCATGCAAACTGCAGGACAGCATGAAAATCCAGCCGACTTTAAAGAAACTAGTGTGGCTATCAGGAGCAGGGGTTAGAAGTCTGTACTGAGGTCTGAGATGCTACAGCTCGAGCAGTTCTTGTGAAGATTGATGAAAATTACCAAAGGGAGGTCAGACCATGCAGTCTGCATTGTGGCTTGCTTGCTCTTGGCTCCTTGCAAAGTGGGTACACCTATCTTTTCTGCAAGCCAAGCCATGCGTCTTCAAGCTAATCCAGATCATGAAAGTACTTCTCTGGTACCACCAGCAATAAATAACATGGTCCACCACGATGTACAACTCTACCCTCATGCCAAAGCTGTGTACCTGTAGCTGTTAGGGTAAGGCTGCTGCGGGGTGTCCTAGGGAGGCACAGGCTTTGGGAGGTGGCTGGGTGCTGGGGTGAGGCCTGCAGCCCCACTGGCAATTCAGAGGCAACAAGAACACATTTAAATTGATGAACTCACGCACTGCTCCTCAGGACGTTGCTACAGGCTCTCCTTCACAGAGTTACTTTGCAGAGCACAAGCACATGACAAGCAGGTTGCCTTGGGAGCGTGGCAGTGCTGCCATGCAATCTAGTTGCAGGTTGCATTTCTGCCACCAGCGATCCAGACCCTTGGAAAACACAGTGTCATCTCGACGTTAAGTTTGATAGTGAAGCTCATCCCTGCATCTCGATAACTTTTTTACTGCCCACATAATACGTAGATAAATTGATAAATTGAACTGACACAGCAGGATCCATTTAACCTTTGTTTAAAATTCTAGAAGCAACATGTTAAAAACAGTTGGTGAACTTCACGTAACTGTGTGTTTTTCTCAGCCTTATTTTTCGTTTTCTCACTCCTCTCTGTTTGTTTCCTAGTTCTGGCTGGGAGGAAATGTCAAAATACTGCAAAAGAAGTTATTTGTATAGTATTTATGAGCCAATTGGAAGGAGGAAGCACCTGAACTCTCATGAGAAGTTATTCTTGTGAGCTTCGCAGTGCACGCTTGAGAGGTCCCGATAATTAAGGCAATGCATTCTCAGGGATGGGAGTTATGTCTGTTCTGAGACTTGTGTATCCTTAGTTGTAACAATTTTGGTTAGTTACATTTTGTTGCTCTCATTATTTGAATTTTTGAAGAGTTTCATTCATGTCCTCTCTAGAATCAAAAAATCAATAAATGAGCAAATTTGTTTTTACAGACACAATACCATTAAATATAGGTACAAAGCAAGGAATCTTCTGAAGCAAGAACAGGTTTTAGGTTGGAGTTAAGGCTTCCTGTTAGTAACTACATCCCTGGGACTAGAGGATATCTTTGTGCAGTAGTGTTTATACTGTACCAGATGAAACATTTAAAAGTTGGATATTAATAAAGCAGCCCCCAAAGTAGCTAATGGACATTCTGGCCCTGGCCACAATAGTAGCTGCCATAGCTGCCACAGAGGCTGTACTGTTTCCTTGCCTGTTCTGTATCTCAATTTGGCAGTTTAAAAAAGCATTGTACAATAAATACTCTCGGGACTTCCACATGATTGCTGAAAAACCTAAACTGCATTTAGTTTGTTTATAAAAAGTCCTGGGGCCCTGCTCTGCTGAGCAAAGGTCATAGAAACACATGTTTATGGCTTCACAAATGCTCTATACTCCTTGAATGGAGAAGTTGATTTGATTTAATCAGCATCCACAGGGATCCTGTAATTGCATAATAAGTAATTTATTATGGAAGTAAAAGTATTTTTCTAACTGTAGCCTATGTAGCATGGGTTTGTAGCTTTAGACTAATCCACATAGTAAAAAGAGCTTTGCAAAACAGTGTGACTGGACTAATGGTGTTCTGTAATGAGTGTGTACTTGCATGGCTATTTAATCATCAGAAAGTGTTAAAACAACAGGCAGATTATCACCATGTTGGAAGTAAAAACTGTTCACTGCCTGCCTTCAGCAATTTGAAGTGCTCAAGTGAGAAACTGGAAAATCGTCCCAAATAATTTGGTGGATGGTGAATATGAGAGTTGGAGAATTTGAAGTTTGTCTTTTTGACATGCACTGGAACATGGCCTTCAACTACTTGATTTCACCTTGAATACTGAACTACAAACAGATATGTTGGTATACAAAAAAAATCACACTTAAAATTGTTTAGCTATCACAGCCTTTTTCCTGAAATAATCATCGACTGGGTCATGAATGACACCACTGAGAGGTAGACAGAATAAGGCTAAGGACTATGGTGTCATCCATGAAAGCACTTGCAGATAGGGAGAGAGAGAAGTGGAAGCTAACCCACCTTGTCGAGAGAGCATGCTGGTGCAAAGCTCTGGTCTCTGAGACGAGGCAGTACTTCCACAGCCATATCATTGATAATTCAGACTGTGCTGAAAAGTTGCAAAGCAGTACACATCTGTTCTGGAAAAGCTTCTGGGACTGCAGATTATGGTGGTTGTTGATTATCAGGTTTTCCTGTTGGCTACCTTGTCTTAAACTGAGGAGATCAGTTGAAGAACCCCAACTCCAAACAGACATTTGTAGTTTTAGAAGGAAAACTTGGGAAATCAGTTTGGTATTTGCTGAGGTTCAGAATGCTGAAGCTTTCTATCCAACAGCTGATGATCTCAGTAACACCAGAAGTAAGTTGTTCCACATTTCCTGTGAGTGGGAGGTCCTAACTTTTTTTTTTCCATCTTGGAATTCATATTTTTGTATCTAAATAAAAGTAGAAATACAAGGAAAGTTAGCTTCTTTGGTAACTCATCAACTTACAAGCTTCTAGCTATGCTTAAATTGTGTAAGCCTCAGTCCGTGGAAATTTTGGACCATCATCTCCTCAGCTGTATCCTGGTCCAGTGAAATATCCTATTTCCTAGTGCTTCTCCCTGGGCATGCCGTGTCATACATGTCAGTACTAAACTATTGTTACTGAACTCTTAAGACAAAATGTAGCCTAAAGGTCCTTCAGATCAATGAAGCAAGAGTGATTAGCCTGGTCAAGTTGAAAAATTATGGTCCTAGTTATCATGATAGGAAAATCCAAAGACCCATTTTGAGTTCAAGGTGTGAAACTGGGCATTTGGCAACTGAAGTGAGGGAAGCAGGTAGGGGGATGAGACAGAAAAGGATATCAAGTCCCATCTTTCATTGGGCTCTTTTTATGTGGTTTTCTTATTTCTGTGTCCTCTTTTTTATTTTGCTGTTTGAAGGTATTATGTATTTTCCTCCAGAGTATACTTAAAAATATTTTCATTTTGTTCCTTTTTCCCTCAAGAACATTTTCTGCTTCTGCATGGATAACATTTTACTGTTTTCTTTTGAGACTCTTCAGACTTTTATTTCCTGTTCCTGCATATGTATAATTAAGTGCTATCTCAGCAACTTAGACAGAACTCCCATTCATCTTAAGCTGTAATAAATGTTTTAATCCTGTCTTCATCGTCAACATAGATTTGTGATATTCGTAGAGATATGAGTCCTGACAGTCTCCCATGGAATAACTTATTTATTTTTAAATTATTCCTATTAGTTTTGTCGAAGTAATTCCACATTTTAATGCATATTATCTTCAGCAAATTGAAAGCACTAGTGGAAGAAACAAGGGTTTCCTTCACACAAACCCATGTATAATAGGCATGCTATTTCATAAACTTCAAATGTCCAGCAGTCTCACTCATTCTCTTCAGTTTGGGGTATGAACGCTCTTGAATATTTCACTGTTCACTGGTCATATTAAGCTCAAGACACAGTGCACTAGAGCCAGTCCAGGAGGAGCAGGATTGGGCCCAAAAAGGCTAGATGAGGTTCATCTAGTAATTACAGCAGAAGCAGAAATGATCATAATGTTTGCCCTTTGTATGGCTTTCTCACCGAAACAGCTATGGCAGAAGTAAGAGCATAATGTGTCGTTCAGCCTACTGTCAGCATTGTTTTTGAATATTTAAGTAGCTCCTGTTTAGATAGGAGCTCAGAGAAGAACAGCAGGGATGAACGGACAGAATGCCTTTTTGTGCTGCATGGCTCGAAATGTGATGACTGCATGTTTAGGCTGCCATCTCCTCTCCATTATTTTGCATAAGGATCTGATAATTCATATGTTGAGAGCTGTGTAAGTGAATGGTGACAATAACAAAGCAATTGAAATGCTGGTGTACTCCATTTATGAGTATAGCTAGTGAAATAGACAGATATGTCCAAGAGAAAGCTAGATTTCCCAGATCAGCCCTACTGTATTTAATATGTATTTCATTGTCTGTAAAACAGATACTCTTGAGAATAAGCAGGCTTTTTCTGGGCATTCACAATATTGTTAATGCTCTAAAGTAAGAGGAGAAAGTTGATGCCCAGCTTAGAGGTGAAATGAAGGAGTCCACAGGGAATTTTGTTCCTTTGGGAATCCACATAACGAAATGGTACTGAAGAGTTTGGTTAAGTAGGCTGAGAGTTCAGCTGTTTCTACTGCAGTCTTATCTGTCGGTGTGGAATTTTTTGCTGCCAAAGGTCACCAGTAAATACAAAACTGCTATTCTCATGAAAAATACCAATAGTCTCTGTTTCTTACTTCCACACACAGAGATACTGCTTGGCCAGAGCTAACATTAGCTAATACAAGTTCACATTAGTGCCAAAGGAGCTAAGCTGTGTTACACCAAGTGAGAACCTGGCTCAAAACCATTACTTTTTTTTTTAAATACGCCCCTATATGTCTGTGAATGACTAATTTTTCCATAAATTGTATCTTTGGGTGGGCCTCTTGCTAATCCTGCAGATTCTCACTGTGTGTTGATGATTTAGTCTGCATCACTCAATAGATGTGTATATCTTCTGGTCTCCAAGATACATTGGAGACTTGATGGTAAAGGCCACTGCCAAATCCTAACAAACTGCTCAAGTATGAGAGGCCTTTACACATTTCCTTCTTTTCCTTTTTCCATTGTGCCGTGCTAAGCCACTGGTCTCATTTCCCCTGCTAAATTGTTGCAGATCGCTCAAGCTTTTACTCTCTCTCTCTTGCTCACTTTTTCTCCTTTTCTTTCACCATCAGTTGTTCTCACCATTTCTCATTCTCTCCCTGAGCCTCTGCTTAGCATATTTTCAATCTCCCAAACTGCCCTTCAGTTACCAATGAGCTATCTGTCCATTTATTTCAGCCGTTGTTGCCCTGTCTCACATCACTACTACTTGCCCCTTTCTAGGTTTTGCATTTGAAATCCAAGAAAGGGTTCATGGGGAGGGGTTTGAAAAGTGAGATTTGTTGAGGAGCATCAACCAGGAAGGTACTTGTGGCTGGAGCTTATACTTGAAGCCATCGAGCCAAAGAGGAGTTTAATAGATAGCAAGATGGAAAGAATGCTGAGCAATGCTGAGCTTGTTCATATAAAAATGAACAAGCAGCCTGTTGTGCACATGTAGGAGGACTGCAGTCTTTCTCAGAGACAACCCTTAACATCCTTTTTTCTTGAGACAAATCGGACGTGGGAGCCATCAATGTACAACTCTAGCTTTAGTACCTCTTTCTTTACTCTCTTGTTACTTGCACATAGTCAAAGATTATAAGACTTCATTGTTAAAAATTACATGCGTGGTTTTTAAGTTCAAATTCCTTTGCGTCTCTGTCTCTCTTTCACATTCTCTTTTTCTTTTTCTGCTCCTCCTTCAGGCTGTAAGAGAAAAGTTAGAGCCAGATGATGCTTTGATGTATGAAGAAGATCTGGATGACGAAGACTGTGGTGAAGCAGAATTTGAGGAAACCATGAAATTAAAACTGCTGCGTAGAATCGCCTCCCTAGCATCCAAACTGAGGGAGTTTATTGGCAACATGATAATCACCACTGGAAAAGTTGTTGTAACAATTTTAC
>NW_009625829.1:0-11624 GCF_000690535.1 Cariama cristata | reverse complement strand
CAGCAGGTTGGTGCATTTGAAAAATTTCCTCCAGAGCCCATTAGATTATGCATTTAACAAATGAGTTTTCAGCGCTTTGGCACCTGCGGGAATAACAATGGAAATTTTTAAGGGAAAAGAAATTGCTGCTGATTTTATTTAAATTAATGTTTTGGCAGGCACTGGAATATGCTGAGTTGGTTAATTTTTTGTATTAATGCTGTGTGGCCCTGTCATTCCATGCACAACTTTCACAGTTGCTGTTATAACCAAATGGTGAATGGTTGCATATTATGAGCGGCTATATTTTATTGTATATAGAAAAATGTGAATTCATAGATTTGGTTCCAACACTTACCAGTGTAAAAAGGAGCTGTATTCACATAGCCTTTAAAAAAACAAAAGGAAAAATAGAAAAGATTAATAGATCGACCATGTAGTGAATAAAAAGAGTGATAAACAGACTTCATGTTTGGTTTTGATGTGGTTGGTAAAAGTAGCTGTTTAGATATGATATAGCCAATCTTTTTATAAGACATTTGATTTAGTACCGTATAATCAGCTACAGCCAGAACGGAAGTGTACAAAATCACTGTAGGTTGTAATTAATGAATTCAAAATTGGATCATGCAATTGTAAATTAGCATTTATCTGCCTACTCACATGTTTGAATGGAGTCCTTACATATAAAGTACCAATGTATACTTAGCATGTGCTAGCATATGAAGTATAAAACAACAGTACAAAAAACATTTGATATTGAATGACAAGGACTGGTCAGGTGTGGCCCATTTAGTAAGGTAGGCTCTTTCAGTAAGGTGGGATTATCTGACAGCCTTACATGTAGCCAAATGCAAAGTAATAGATCTAAAAAGGGAAAAAAACAGGTGATGTGGATCACCATGGGGCCTGACATCAGGGAAGAGAGATGCCATTAGAAAAAAACAAAAACAGCTTGGTGCCGTTCTGAAGTTGCATGGGTGAACATCACCCGGGAGGGCGAAGCAGAAGGATCATGCAGCAGTGGCAGGGCCACTTTCTTCTGAGTAGTGATGGGCAGCTTGTCTGCAGAACTCCAACACATGTTGAGAGCTGAGAGGTGTTCAAGTGAGAGTTACAAAATGGACTTGAGGTCTGTGAAGCCTGTATTCTGGAGAGAGACCTCAAGCTTAATTAGTGAAATACTTCCTTACTTACCATGCCCAGAAAAAAAAAGATAAATAATGATTTGACTGCAGCCTTAAAGTACTGACAAAGGTACAAAGCGCCTCCGTTTTTTTAACAGGCATCTCATGTAGTAGAATTTATAATATAAGCCAGTAGTGAAGTGGTAAACCTAGGCAATTTCAGAGCAGAAATAAATTTTGAATTTTTCACAACCAGAGTAATTGGCTATAATAAACAACTTATTTATGGATTCTCCTTCTCCTGAAGTGGTTATGTAAGACAAAGTATCTCTTTGAAAGAAGAAAGGAAATAGTTACAGGCTTGAGGCAGAAACTGCTGGGTGAAGTTTTACAGACCCCCTCATGAAGGCACTTGGAATAGATGATCCTTGTGGTCCTGTGGTACTTTTAAATCTGTGAGCCTATGGAAGCGCCAGCAAGTTGTACGCTGGAGCAGAGACAGAGCACCCTAGGCTAAAGACTTGGTCTAAATTACAATGTGAAAGATGTGATGGTGAAGCTCAGGCAAAACAACTGTGGACAAGAGTCCTACACTGCCTGGACTCAGCCCCACCGGGGACCGACCCCCGGAGCACTGTCCCCCAAAGCCGCAAGTCCTGCTGCCAGCGTGGCTGGCCCAGCTGCAGGGCCGGCAGGCATGCTGGAGCTGTGCGCCACCAGGACCCTGCGGGTCTGTCCTGAGGAAGGTAGCACCTAGACATGCGCTGGTAAAAAACTTAAAAATAAATTGAGGCAGGCATCCCTGTTAACTTTGGTACTGTTACTTGAGAGACTCTACTGCACAGCTGTGCTGGATGTAAGCTCCCTTATGGCATTTCTCATGGTTGCCACTCTTAGACATGTATGTCTGTCCTGCTTCCTCACTTATTTTTGTAGGCTACCCGCAGAGCATCGGGTCTCCTTCACCAGTTAGACTTTTTCACACGTGAAATGCTCTACTATGTGTGCAAGAGCAAAACCAATGTACATATGTAAGACAGCAGAGTCTTTGTCATATGTAAATTAGAAGTTCCTAAGAGTTAAAAATTTAAAAAATTGAGCACTTACTAACTATTCTTTAGATTTCATCTAGATCTCTTTTGTTTTCAGTATGCGCATCAGGGTTTTTTTTGTTCTAATAACTCAAGATACCTCAAGATTTGTATGAGAAAGCTTTTCACTGTTCATCCATCACGCCATTGTAGCATCTTGTACTTAAAATTTGTTGTGAAATCTAGTACACCGGTACTCTCAGGCAGTACTGAGTGACCTTGCAGCCACATTTATGGTTTTCTCCATGCTTTGTGAAACATCTTTACAAAGAGAAGATGCCATCTCAGAGGAAGGTCTGGAGAGTGGTTGTGTACTAAGTGCTAAGGTATGGCGTAAGTGAATTGAACAAAAAAAAAGAAATCCTTTTCTTCTAGTCTCAGAGCTAATAGCAGTCTTAAGAGCTATTTGTAATAATTAGCATAAACACTAATTGGATTAAATTGTTTAATACACTTCTTTTCAGGCTTAAGGTTTAACAAATGCTGGTATTTCTCACACGTTTCCAACCCTCCACGTTTTTATTTTTGCAGGTATGATGGTGCCGTCTTTGACCTCAGCTGTGTATTTCTTCGTATTTTTGGGCCTATGCACATGGTGGTCCTGTTGCCAAGCATTTGATCCTCTGATATTCAGCTGTCTGTGTGTATTAATGGCTATATTCAGTGCGGGGCACTTGATTGGGCTTTATCTGTACCAGCTACAGTTCTTTCAGGAGGTTGTTCCACCGAAAGATTTCTATGCCAGGTGAGAGAAATTCCTTTCCTGCTTGATTGTGGGCACATGATGCAATGCTCTGTTATCAAATGTTGATGCAAATGCTCTTCCACATGATGCTTTGACAAATTTTATGCATAACTTCATGTTCAGTCTTGGAAGAATCGCAGCATTTCAGACTGAATGGTGAATAATAGAGTGGTGAAAGTCCTGCCTGGGCAATTGTATGCAGAGAGCTGGGGCAGGCCGGGAGGGGAAGGTGATTGTGGCTTTGGTCAGAATGATCCTCAGATGTGAGTGCAAATGATTTGGCCAAGACAGGAGCTAAAGGAAGTAGGTGGCGGCGTTGATGCAAGGGCAGTGTACACATGCACAGTTTTTGGTAGAGGAAAAGAAATGCATCTGAGATCTGATGTCATAGTGTCTTAACTGGGGCAAAATGCATCTCTGGTGCCATCCTTGTGTGCAGAGACTTAGGGCTGCTGTGGTACTTCACATGCTGTCATAATATTAGACTTAATATAAAAATTTTCTGTGATCATGCAGAACATGCCGGTCTTAAGTTCATACCGATAGCTACATCACATAAATCAAAAAGCAGCATTTCTAGTTACTGCTGCAGTAAATATTGATTGGGTGTGATTTCGCTGACCCTTTAATTTTTTACATGCTGTGATCTAAAATAAGATGAAGTAATGGATGTATTTTACTCATTACTACTTTTCTGCTGGATTATGATTGAAAATTGTGTTTATTGTATGCATTTTTAGTGCTGTAGTAATTCTTACATTAAACTAAATATAAACCTTAACTTTATTTCTGGTGAGCCTATTGTTCCTTTTAAGTATTGTACGTTGAAGGTCAAGAGTGTTACCTGGACTGTGGAGAATCAATTAATGATTTAGATCTCAGTGCACCGTTAAAAGCAGTAAAAAGTGAGCTGCCTAGCTACAGTAGCTGTTATGTTAACACTTATTTTGACATTTTATTTAGTACAGGTTACTAGATGTGTGTTTTGTGATGTTGGCATTAGCTGGTTTGAGGAGGGTTATTGGGAGAGCATACCACCTCCTGAAAAGTTGGAATAGATCTGCTTAGGTTAGGTTCTTTTGTGCCACCTAGAGGTCAATGTAGGAGAATGGGTGATTTCTAGTACCAAGTAGCTAAAATGCTCACAACTTTCCTAAAACCTTTATATTACTTTTTCCATGTATTAAGAAAAGAAATAAAACATGGCTTCAAAATTCTCAACTATTTGGCTATGAGGATATCCTCTCACGATGTTTTATCACCAGACGGCAATAACATTTTCTCAAGGAGAGGAAGTATGTGCTTCATACCATTTTGCTAGAATACGTGAAACTCTCTTCATCTGCATAATTTGTAATAGTCCCTTTTTTTCTTTTTAATATTTTCTTATTAATTTTAAATTAATTTTTATTTAAATTAATTTAGTCTCAAGCTTATTTTCTGCATTTAGTTACTTTTTTGTAAATACTGTAGTTCTACATTTTATAATAAAATTTCATTCAGTACAAATATGCCACTTTAACTTAACTACTAATTTTTGAAATTAAAGAATCTGATTGCAAGTTAAGTTGCCTCTGCCTCACTGTAGAAAGACAAAGCACCTTCAGTGTTTGGATTAAATAAAGTCCCAGTGTTGGACTTTGGAAGATGTACTGACCTTTTCGTAAGCAGAAAATTATGTTATTTTCTTGCAGACTTTTTCTTGTACTAGTACTGTTGGGTACTCTGCCTTTTAGACATGATACCATGCGAGGGACTGGTGTTCTAAATTGCATAGGAAATTGTGTTTGAATATACAAAACACTGACAACAACTCAACAGAAGGTGCAGTAAATATATTTTCCTTGTTTCTTTAATCGCAGTTCTTTCTGCTGTGGATTTACTTTGATCTACTTTCAGGGAGGGGTGTTTGAAGAGCATCAAGACAAGTGTTATCAGTGCTTGGAGGTGGAAATCTGAGTGTGAGGAAAAGCCACTGATATGATTTTTAATGATTGGAGTCACACTGGTATATAAGCAGTGGCTAGAGAGGGAAAATGAGAGACACATGTACTGGAATAGCGCAGAAAAAATAGTTTAGCATTTTTCATCCTGGAAGAAATTTGATACCTTGCTATTTTATGTACCATCTTGGTTTGAAGCAGAGCTAAATATGCAGAGCTCTCATTAATACTAGTGGGTGGCTTGCATGCGTAAATTATATGCTGAGAAAAGAGTATGATTCCCCAAATTATTCTCTGGTATTCTCACCCAGAATATGCTGTTTAATGTCTTTTTGCCAGAGAACAGCAGATCGTTCTCATATTTACTCAGTTGTATGAACTTTCCTTACTTAGTTGCAATAAACTCACTGTATGAAAAAAAATACAGCAGGTACATGTGTTTGCATGTGTTGGTTTTAATGCTATTACAAACTGACCTTTATTCATACATGAAGAGGAGCTGAAACATAAGGAAGGAGGGCTTTTATTTTTCTGGCAAGTTTTGAGGTCTTGTTCCCCAGGTTAAGCTCTGCTCAGATGAAGGGCAGATGTGAAAACTGCTCCTGTTGGGCTGCTGGTGGATATTGCTTCTCTCATAAGAAGAGTTTAAGGCTGGTGTTTTAAAAAGCTGCTAACATTGGTATTTCTGGGCTTGAGTTTTCAAGTTGACAAGAAATGTAGAAGTGTTTCTGATCAATAAAAAATGTGTTGTCTCTGAATAGTAATACATGCAGCTTGCCACTCTATTGATTTCAGACTAAGTGAAGTTAAACTATACTCAAACAAGCTGTAAAGTTCTCAGGTTAACAGTATCTTTCAGCTAAGATTTGCATCATCCTTGTGCTGCTCCTACCTTTTAAGAACTCTTCAACTCAAAGATTCAGATTGTAAAAAGTGACTGAACAGTGTCACCAGAAGAAAGCAATTTTCTTGGAAGGGATACTCTGAAATCTGGTGAATTTGCATGTTTTGCTCTGAAACCTCATGGGATTCTACAAGCAAAGTACTTCCCCCAAAATAGGATATTGTGATAACATAGCCCTGTGTATTTGCCATAGTGCTGTTAGCAAACATGAAGGCATCGATCTCCTGCAAAGTTTCACATCTACTGTTGTGGCTTTCTGGTTCTGCGATGTGCGGACAGAAGTGGCATAAACGCAAACACACACTGAAATGCCATCCAGTGCACACTAGGATCTGCAGACTGTAAAATGTATAGAGTACTGAAAAGTCTGAAGTATAGCTGACATGTCAAGGGTAGGCACGCTACTGGCAGAGCTTCCGTGAAGCTGCCTCTGCCACTAACAGCTTTTCTTCTCTAGATCAGCCCGCAGTGGGGGAGTGAGCAGCAGTCATTCAAGGCAGTGCTCTAACTGCCTTGGGAAGCGTGGTCCTAAATGGCGCGGGAGGACCAGCGTAAATAAGGCTGAACCTGCCCTTTAGTTAGCAGTTACCTGGTTGCATAAATTAACACTGGTTAAATACTAACTGATCTCTGTCAAATAAAATATCCACACTCATTTATGACTTCATTTAAAATAGGAATTTTCCATGTTGACTTGCTACCATATTGCAAAATTGGTGATCTACAGAGTCAGGAAAACAATAGCAAGAAGTATCCATTTAAAGCGAAATTCGGAAAACGTCCTATTTCTGCCATAAAATTCATTTCACCTGAGTTAACAAAGACAAGTCAATGAGCTAAAGTGATTTTAGACATTATGTACACAATGCCACAGCCTGAAAAAATATACAATAATGTTTGCCATTTTTCAGATTGCTGTCTCGTTTCTTCCTGATGTTGTTTATTTTGGCAAAAGGATGTAATTGGGGCCATGATAAGGCCTTGCCAACGTGAAGAAATAGGATCAGTGCAGTGGTATGAAGTTTATCCTGAGTCAGTGAAGTTATTCCTGTCCAAAACTGTGCTTATAAGCTTGTTCATTTAAAGATCCAGTAATCTGATGTAAATGATAACCTGTGTGCTCTCTTAGAGTTTTAGGTCTGTCTTGTATTGCTTTTAGTTTTCAGGCAAGTAATGTTCAGAATAGTTTAAATACAAATGGTTTCATCTGTGGGAAGGCATCACCCTTTATAAAGTGGGGCAAGCCTAGGAGTCCAAGGAGTGTCATCCACTTCACAGCAGTACATTATTTCACATCTTCTTTAAGTGAATGGGAATTTGGAATTACACAATTGATTGCTTTGTTGCAGTCTGAGTGGGGAAGTCTAATCTAAGGCTGTCTTTTCAACAGGAAATTTTCATCTGAAAGATGCCTATAAATCTCTTTAAGCAGGACTTTTTAAATAGGTTTTACACTGATTAGTAGTAAGTTTGCTTAAATGACTGTTTCATCCGGAGGGAGTATTATATTGATATTTGCTACAGATGATAGATTCAGAATATCCAGTTTGTTTTCAGATCTATCTGAGGTGAGTCCAGTCCCAAATCCTCCATTTGAACGTCCCTGAAAGCTTTGATCTTGATTCAGGATTTGTAACCCAAATGTTCTGTTTATCCAGGGTAAGAAATGAATAAATGCTTAAGCACAGTCTCAAAAATGTTCCTGGAGTTGTCACATCAGAGTGGGACGTCCAGCTGTAATCTTTTTTTTTCTAAATTAGAGGTTAAATGTGCTAATAAAATCTCAGCAGGAGAGCAGATATTGCCAAAATAGCAAGAAGTAGCTGATTGATTACCTTGTTGGGGTGTGTCTTGCCTCTCTCCAGGGCAAGGCACTGATTTCCTGCTGCATTTGTAGCTCCACTGGAGCCAGGAGCTGGGCAACATGTTCCACCTGAGCTGCAGCCGCTGTTAGTCCTTGCTGCGGACCATCTCTGGCACCTGTCTCAAAGGTGGCTCACCTCTGAGGGGCAGAATAGTCTTATCCCTGTACAAATTTCTGACGTTTTTGGAGTTGCCTTGTAACCTGGTCATAAGCCAATGTTTGACAAGATGGAGTTATTTGAAGTTCATTTGTGTATCCTGTATTGAGCTGCCCTTTGGCTGCAACAGCTTTCATGCCTTTTGCCTGATTTTTTTCACCATTTACCACCATGGTACTGCAGCACCCACTGCCAGGGCAGAGACCCCTGGATACATGCCACATAAAGGCGCTACACTGCGCTTCTGTTTCCATCATCCCCTATCAGCAAAAGCACACTTTCTAGTCGCAAAGCGTCCTCCAAACCATGCCAGACTAGCCACCACGTTTGTCACAATGACCAGATTAGGTCTGAAAGCCAGGATTACTCTCTTGCGGAGGAAGAGAACTTAGCTAATGACCTTATTCTTACGGAAGTTTTGCAGCTGAGTTTCATTTTAGCTGTATAATATACCTCATCTTAGGAGACTGTTAATTCTACTTAGAAGGCTTTAGCCTATGTACTTTCTTAGAACTTCATCTTCAGCTTCCTTGTCTTTTTTTAAATTATTTTGCAAAGGAAGTGAATTATTTTGTTAACAGGTTAGAAATGCAAGTTCAGACTCCTGTTGACAGAAGACGGTAATCATCCTTGCTGTTATCATAATCTCTTTCTAAACTATGAGGTAGCCCAGGGCAGGTGGGCTCATCTGGGCACCCTTTCCCATGAAGGGCTGGACAAGATGATGTTTTGAGGACTCTTCCAACCTGGGCTGTTCTGTGATTCTGTCATTCTGAGTGCTCTTCTGAATTGAAGAGCAAAAAATGGTTTTGCAAAAGATGTTTCGTCCCAGGATTTTGTGCACCATACAGAGTTAGTTTCTCAATATTATGCTAGGGAATGTTTCTGTACTACACAGTAAACAATCTGTCTGCTACCAGCTGAACCATCAGACCCCATGCAGTCTTAATTTTTTACTAACTACCTAATAATATGTATCTGGTGTCCAAAAATATTCACACCTATAGTTGTGACTGGTGAGCAAACAGTTACCAGAATTCATGACAGCATAGCAGAAGAGTTGAAAATTCAGGTGAAACAAGGAATACTGGAAAATTCATAGTAAATCTTCTAACCTTCTCCATTATGTTTGTTTGTCCTTCCTAAAAGGAAGGACTACTGGTTCTTAACAAACCTTGCATATTCTGTAGTTGCCTTTTAGTGTCTTATTTCACTGGAACAAGCTGGTATAGTTTATATCAGAAACTGCTCAAGGTGACTGACAAAGAATCCTATTTAGTGAACCTCGTTCAGAATTTCGTTACAAATTGAACTTTTTACAAGACTGAAAAAGATTAATAGAATTTTTTACTGTTTTGAGTTTTGCACTTTTAACTATTGTGATAGCACTGTCTGGAATATCCAAATGTGATAGGAGAACCAGTTCTGGAGTTCCCAGTCAGTTGTAGCAAGAAAGCCATTGCAAAACCACTTACTGCTGTGAGATTTCCAGCTTAGTGTCTGCCACATGGGCGTTCGGAGATCATCCAAAATTAATTCACATCTTGCAGTGCTTATTCAGAGGGATTCTTCGGAGATTCACTCATCAGCGGGCACGTGATAAATGTCCATGCTGCACCCACTTTATAGAAGAGTTATACTCAACATTGATTTAAAATGATTAGCTCAGGTTTTGGTGGAAGTCCAGTGGTGGCAACAGGGAATTCAGTGCAGATTTACCCAGCTTTACTAGGGAGAATTTGTAGCCAGTGCTGGTCTTTACATCGTTATTAATACTCACCTCTTTTTGCTACATACTGCAGTTCTTTAAAAATCAGGAAATTCTTGTTTGTGCCAAGATTTACAGCAAGTTTGAAACTTTCTGAAAAAAGCAACAGATGAACTACTAAGTAAACTGCAGCAATGTCTCTGGCAGAGCAACCCTTCACAGCTCCCTGGCAGTCTGCGTGGTGGTGGCTCTCCATCCCCGTGGTGGAACTGTTAGCGTTCATCGTAACAGCTGCCCTGTGCCAGGTGCCAAACTTGGCCTTGGCAGAAGCAGGCACAACTTGATTCATGTTACTGGCGTTACGCCACAGGTGATTTATATCCCTCTATCTTCCCCTGGGCTTGAAAGGGGCATCAACCAAGAGGCATGCTAATACCTTTTAAAAACAATGGGTTTCTGCATTTCTGAGCCATGTTTTGCTGCAGCAGCAAGCCTTCAACCAGTGAGCTCTTTGGCAGCCTTGCGAGGCTGGCACTTGGCCGCAGGAAGTTCTCATTTGTGGGGAGAGTGGCTGTGGCACTCCCAACAACGTGTGCGCTGATTCCAGAAACCAAGCATGAGCTGCAAACATAAAATCAGTCACCATCACATGACATAATGTTGGCAAATTGCCACTTCTTTGCTGTCTCTTGCCCCCAAATAGCCATGTGTTACTGTAAGAACAGCCAAAGGTGCCTCTTTCTTGGGGTGCATTGAAGTGTCAAGGTGAGAAGGACAGAGGAAAGTGGCAAAGATTTTAAAAATGCCGATGTACCATGATAAACTTGCCTCCTGATTCTGGTTCGACTGAACTGGGTATGCAGTTGCTCCCGTAACAGAGCTTTCCTGCCTTTGCATCCGCTTCGGCCGCTGATTGGCATGTGACTGGCACACCTCTCCGCTAACAGCAGCTCTGCTGACGGTCAGGGAGGGCTGGATCAGTCCGCTCCCCCATACACACCGTGTGTCTGCATACGCCCATCTGATTCCCACACTGACACTTGAATGCAGACTCGCTGCCCATCACAGACTGTCCTATGTGAACATGCAGAGGATGACTGTGAAGAAGTGACCCTTTAATTTTCTTTTCGTATTGTTTAAAGAACACAGATCTGCATGCTGTGATCATTGAGCAAGTGTCTGAAAGCAAGGACAGAAGAGGGACAGACGGATATCAACCCCTCTCCTCCTACCAGATTCAGATCACTATTGCTTTGTGGTATTAGGAGAAGTGGATTATAATTAGCAAACTTCTCTTGCCTTCACAAGCTTGTCTTTACTGTTTTCCTGAGGTCTACTGACCAGCATTTATTTTCATGCCCTGGCATGCACCAGAAATTATGATGATAAATATTTAGCAGTTACGTAGCTCTTTGTGTTTTCAGCTCAATGTATCAACACTGACAAATGAATCATATCACATTCCTCAGAGGTGGTACAAAAGGCAGTCCTGACTAACCTCAGTTGAGCACAGACCAGGTGCTCAACACGAGAGGCAATCTCCATCAGTTTCTCTGAACACTCAGAGTGGATATGCTTAGTCTCTTGTTTATGTTCGTTTATCTGAAGTTGGGAACTTACTGATCGAAACTGAGCCAATCAAGTACAGTTTATAGCCCATTTAAAATCAGCTATGTTATACAGCCTTGGTTTTGAAATTAGTTAATTAGGCATTTTCCCCACATTTCCCAAGCCTTATTGTTCATTATTCCATTATCTTCTTTCCTGTATCTTGCTATTTTATTTTCTTTTTCTGTTTGAAAACAAATGGGAATTATAACTTATGCTTCTGCCTTAATGTATTCTCTGTTAAAAGAGTATCTTCTTTGCTCATATTCTCTACTGCAGAATCTCTTAATTTAGGTATCAGTCACTCTTGCTTTTTTTTTTTTCAATCCATTTCACCACCAGCTGAGTAAGCGGAAAATCTCTTTATCCTCTGCATCCATCACTGAACCTAGCAGACTGTCCTGGCATGTCTGAAAAGTATCATCATTTGCTTTCAGAGGTGGAAGATTTCCCTAACAGAAAAGTTAGATGAATTGCGTAACCCGCTCCCCCCCCGCC
>NW_009625828.1:0-33445 GCF_000690535.1 Cariama cristata | reverse complement strand
TCCCTGTGGGAAGGGTCCGGCCGGCATATGCTACTCTTACTAGGTATAAACTGTGAGTTTCAATGGGAATTTCTCATAGTAAGGGAGATTTAGTAAGGAAGGTTCCTACTTTTGGGAAAGAAGGGAGTTGAACCTGTGACTGGTCACAGCAGACTCTAAGACTGCTGTGATGGCTCAAATTGAAAGAAAACTGAACTCTTCTGCATTTGTTTTTTAAGCATCCTATGTGTCAATGAAGCTATATACATAATAAATAATAATAACATAGATTTGACAAATAAACAAACACCTGTTTTATTTTGTTTATGCATGATGTTAGTCTCAGGACAGATTTCGCTTCTAAGCCCAGTAATTTTAAATATCACAGTTAATTTGCTCGCCTTAAGACAGGCACTCATAGATGAGTACACAGAAATCAACATGATTCTTTAAGTCAACACATGCTATTGTGAATAGATTATAAATCACAAAGGGGAAAAAATACTGATTTTGTTAAATACCTAATGCTTTAAGGAACTGGCACTGGAAGGAAACTGTTAGCAAAGGCTGTAGAGAGCTGGACTAGAAAAAGAATGTAGCCCACTTATACAATCTGATTTATAGGGATGAGAAGGTGGTAGCAGGGGCAAAAGGAGAAGTAAATACTAACTACTCAGAAAATATAATTGCTTTTTTTTGCAAGGACAGTGGGAAAACACCAATTTACATGTACATGTAATCTCAACAGAGCACCATGGCAAAAGGTTTTGGTTGAAGTGGCAAAATCCTGTGTTTGAAAATTGCCTGTGAGGATTTAATTTCATTTACATTCTTTTATGCATGTTTAATGAGTATTCAGTCTTATTTTAAAGTATAATGATAAATATGCTAATACACTTTTTGTTCTCCCCAAAAGTAATTGAACATCTTATTGCTGTGCTCTGAGTTAACACAATGTGAATATCTAATGCAGGAGTTCATGCACTCTTTTATTTAAACAACACAGCCTGGACACTGCTTATTTGGAATAAAACCAGGCCTGGCACCCATCAGATCCTTGATCTTCCTAGTGCTTCACTGGGCACAGTTCCTGGCTGGCTGCAGTGTGATCTCAGCCCCTTTATAACATAAAACAGTAAATGAAGCCTCAGTGGAAAAACCCCAATCAGCTTACTGTATGGAAGCCGTTGAACAGCTGGGACAACTCTAAGCCAACTCATCTACCAGCTGCTAGCAAAGGAAGCATCTTGCAGGTAGCCACAAGATACTGTAATATAGGCTGGGGGTTGTTACGCTCCAGTTCTGTGCTGCCACTTCCAGTCTGTTGAATGCTGTAGGAACAGACCACAAAGAGAAGCCTGGAAGCTGCTTTGCTTGATGCTGCTGGTTGAGCTGACTTCTGATTGCTTCCCAGAGTGCAGGAAGCACCAAAACCAAATGGCTCAATCACTCTTTTTATAAATTCTGGAATACCATAGGCCTCCGACTTCAGATAATTTCAGAATGGTACTAAAAGGAGAGGAAAAACTAAATGCCGTGTCTGTGACCAAGACTAACAGGTGGTTTCACCTAGCTGCTTTACCCTTTTCTCAGGATTAGCAGTCCCTAGTCTGTTCTTCAGATTTCTTCTTTCTGTTCTTAAAGCAATATAACAGATCTTAGATAATAAATTTCTTTGTCTCATATACCTGAAGTATGAATTAGCTGCTCTAGATGAAGAGCTGGGCAATTAAATTGTTTATTTAATGTTGTGTGTTGTATTTTTAAATTGACATTTGACAATTAGCTTAGAAAAATTCCTTTTGTAAGAAACACTTTAATCCATATGCGATTTACTCGTAATACACATATGGTGTCTCTGCTGTGTATTTCAAGCACCCTATGGGAATGGACACATTTTCTTTAACTTCTGTTTAACAGTACACTGTGACTTTTTTTCTCATTGTATTGAACTGTCTAAAAGTATCTTTCAGTATTTTTTCCCCTGATTGCATTATTCTCTTATACCCTTAGCAGTGCATTTCTCAGCTGACTGATTTAACAGTTCGTGAAAAGGGTAGAAATTATCAACTGAAACTAACAAGTTCATGTTATTTCACCAGATTTTATTCTGTGCAGAACAATGTGAAAAGGATGACCCATTTTTTCCTCTTCCCAGGATTAAAGGCCAATACATCAAGAATCCTGAAACTATCACTAATTTGCAGTGATTTCTGTAGGCCAGAGGTGCTTCTATTTATGTATTCCACCCTCTACAGTTTGGTATGTCTTTGATAAAGACTTCCCTGACTTGCTATAAAATGAATTACTGGCAAAGACAGGGAAGCATGATTGAAAGCAAACACAAGTATAGTCATTTGTATAGTATACTACAAGTTAATAAGATGGTCAATTTGTTTTCAGTGATCTAGATGCAGATACACCCTTTGGCTGACAAAGTCAAAGCTCCTTCAGTAGTAATTGGTGCAGCATAGCATCTTCCACATCTGTGCAGTTCCTCTTGCTGTCCCATTTGCACATAACATCAATAAAGTAAAAGACTGCATTTCCATCAGTGCTTCCTGTGTCTCACAGGCGTTTTGTAGGCGGTGCTGAGTGGTCTGTAGCACTGCACTTGTGTGCTGCACAAATTTTGATGCTAATGATACATAGTAGCCTACAGAAAATATTGATGGTTGGTAGTATTAACAGTTTGGGAGTTAGTCAGTAAAACTGATGTTGTTGTAGTCTCTCATGTAGATGTACTCAAACAGTGTAAACTGCCTGATGTTAGTATCAGTAGTACAGAACCCAGAAAGGGCTGCAAGACCGGGTTGAGTGCTTGGTAAATTCCAGTGATTAGTCTGTTTGAGCTCCATACGGCTGTCGCCTAGTAGCAGTAGTGCTGCTGCTTCCTTTTGAGTAGGAGGAAGTGCATGTGAAGTCTGTAAGGAAAATGACACTGACTTTGTGCTTTTCCCGATCTAATGATCCAACGCACAATATGGAGGACAGAAGGTGGTGTGATTTTTTTTATTACTATGAGGTCCAGAGAACTTTTATGAAATATGTAATAATCTGGGATGAAAGCACACTGATCCCTACGCGTATATAGTATGTTGATTCTGTTTGATCTCAGAGCCATGCATATCCTGCATGCCAAAACATTGCACAGTGAAATAGGTGAAACAGTGGAAAATCTATAGCCATCAATCTGGCTACTTAAATATCTATTTTAAAACGACCATGCTGGTATGATGAATCATATAATCTCCAAACGTTCTCTATCTCTGTATCATTAAAACTTCCACTACTTTAGCTTTCAAATCAACACCTCCTCTCTGCTTGAACAATAAAAACCACCCAAACCATTTTAAATATGGGAAACTACAATTTTCCTCTGTGAAATCATCTTGTCCTTTCCATTTTGATGTACTTGTCACCATTAAATTTTCACTGATGGTTTGGAGGTTTCTGTACTTGCTGCCTGCAGAAACATAAACAAAACATGACAGAAAGTTTTCTTACCTGTGGAAAGTTTTAAATCTGTAAATGCATGTCTCAAAAAAAAAAAAAAAATAAGAAAGAAAAGGAAAAAAGGCTGGAGAGACTCCTGGCAGGGAGAGCTTTAGGTATTTTAAATGTGGATTTGTTCCTGACAGTAGGGTATAAACAATTATGTGTACTAAATCTTTGAGTTCTCTTTATGGCTGTGTTCAGTTTATGCTGATGTGAAGTTTTGCCCAGGTCTCTTTTTTGTCAGAATTTAAAGGGATGTTTTTTTGCCCTCATCAGCAGCATTAGAGCACTGTGTTTATCTTTGCCATGTTATCCTCTCTTCTGCGTTGTTCTGAATACCTAGAAATTTTCTCCTAGCAGATATCATTCTTCATTGTTTGAGGCATAATGTTTTCAGTGTGAGATCTGTCTCTTTGAACAGTTATAGGGGGATAGACAAATACCTGTAGCCATAGGGCCTAAATAGGAGTTTCTACTACAAGATGTTCTTGAGAGGCGTCATCTTTTTTGGTATTACTCCCTGCCTAGCAGCCATGAACATTTTTCTAGCTCTTTATAAACATTATTCACTGAGGACCAGGTTCTGATCCTCTTGCTCATTGTCATAAATGCCTTATTTTTAAAACTGATCTGTTGATGTTTCTTTGTAGAGAAAGAAGCTATACTGTGCAATGAAAGGGATCTAAATCTGAGTCCTCAGGGACCACGTTTAGATCCATAAGATATATCTTAGCATATCATGCTAAATTCTCTGGTAATATACTCTCTGGACATCAGGTATTTGTGATTGCACTTCACTGATTCTTATGCTGTTATACTCTTAAGGTCAATAGGTGAAAGGAAATAAATTGGCATTTAGAAGCTTCTCTACCTGGAGAAATAGTCCAAAATAGCCATTCAAAGAGGCACTTGTTAGAACAGAACAGTACAAAATACCTTTTGTAGAGTAGCCATTTAAGGTTATTTTTCTGTGTCAGCAAATCCGTCAAGGTTTATATCCAAGCAGGGCTTGCAGCCTTCTCTTTCACTGTTACCAAGCTTGCAGAGAAGAAAAGGAAGAGAGCAGGGCTAGCATCCTGGTTTCTTTTTGTTCTCAGGCAGAGTGTATGATTGTAATTTGTTTGAGAAGGATTCTGTTTCCTTTCTGCTTCAGATTGACATTCAGAGCATGAACACAGATATTACATTAAGTATGCATGTGGACTGAGGTAACACATTCTGTTGTTTCATGACTGATCTTTGCTAGTTTCTCTTTTATTTATTGTTGACTGTTGAATTGTTATTTCTTCCAATTATCATTGGGCAGACAACATAAATAAGATTCCTCTCAACAAGAGATCTCTCTCCAGTGCAAGATTTCTCACTATATATAAGAAAGAAAACCCCCAAACTCTGGATCAAAATCCTAGGCACTTTCTAAATTATTACAAATCTAGAGACATCCACACATATTATGATTATTGTCAAATCTTCTTGATGCAGAGCTGCAGGGAGTATGTGACATATCCTATCAAGTATGTTATTGAAATAGTTCACTTCTAGGCTTTGGAAAATGCCAGCAATACTTAGGCAAGAAAACAATAAGAGGGAGATGGTAGAGATAGAAATAGTTGAGTGAAAGTAAACTATGTGGTCCTATTTCCTAATCAAAGAGCATGCCATGGGGAAAGAATCCAATGATACTGAGATTGCAGCATGCATTAAAAAGGGAAAAGATACTCAGCCTGGGAAACTATTTGCCAAAAGATACAGTGAGGCCAAGACTTGAAAAAAATTCAAAAGCCACTTTCCACTTGTACAAACATAGTCACCCACAATAACATAAACCTAGGAAGTTTTTCAGGGGAGATACAAAGATTGTTGCTTTAGAATGTGAGTCAATTGATAATTGCCTGAGAGTGGAATGAAACTTCCCAGTTGGAGAACTTATTCCTCCACTGTCTGTAATGGGGTTTCTCAGACCTCCTTCTTGCAGCATCTAGTGCTGGCCATTGTAGGTGAAGGGCACAGACTACATAACTTCATAATTCATCTTTGTAACTAACATTTAGGCCAAAAAGAGCTCTGGGATGGTCATTGAAGTATTTATACAAACATAGTTGGATGGCATTCTTGCCAGAAGGCCTCTTAAGGAGTTCAGGTAGATGCCTGTGCTGTTAACTGTAATGCTGTGTAAAAAAGTACAGCTATCTGAAGTGTTTAATGATCTCCACAGGACTGCTCTGCTACTGTGCCACTCCTGTATGATCACAGAATACATAAATGGTTGAGCCTCTGCTCAGAGCTTGATCTCGTCTGGAATCAAGGACACTTGATGCAATCTACTACAGAAGGACTTCTAATTTCTTTCCTGTCAGGTAAAACGGGGCATAACAGTGGGCACTATACGTTTAAAGAAGGCTGTGGGTAGAGATTGCAGGATGTCACTCATGCCGCAGTGTCTTTGCAGTTTCCTTTCGAATAGTGTGCAGTGCTTGGAACAAGACAGACTGTATCTTATTGACACAGCAGAAGCTTACAGCACTTTTAAAGAGCAATTTTATTAGCAGTTCTGTGGCTGCACCACAAAGCTCAGTTCAAACTGCTCAGCCCTGCTAGACAGTCATGGTAAATACACCTGTCCAGAAGTCTCTGTTCTCACTGGTAGATTGTTGGACTCCTCTATACAGTTAAATTAAAAAGTGCTAGACAGCATTCCTGGGCACTGAAACTCAATTGTTTATCCTGTTAGATCATTAGACTTGGGCACACCTTTAACCTGAGCCAGCTAACTCTGGGCCAAACAATTCCTGAATGTGGCAAGGGCATTAGGATGGTTTGAAGAGCACTGCCAAAAGGCAGCTGGAATGTGAACATTGTGTTTGGGGCAGTGACACAGTTTAAGTTCTAGAAATAGGCTGATTTCAGCCGGCTAATTTCAAGTCTTAGTGCTGGGAATGACCCAAGGTGTACAGAAGTTAACAGTGTAGAGGCAGCCTGATTTGCTTTTGTGTTAGCACGTTTAGTGCTGGGTTGAGTATTCATATCTGTGCAGGGGAGACATGCCTAGCATTTTAGTAAAATTCTAATTAAAATTCCGATGTTCAGAAAGACCAGGTGAGAAGAAAATAATTACCTTGGAGGTATGACTATGGAGAGATATTCCACAGGGAAGCAGTTAACTTCAGACTCTGACTGTCTTTAGGAGAAAGTCTTTCATATGTGGCACTCAGGATGCAAACTTCCATGTTTCACAAAACTCACCCAAAAGACTTAACCCAAAAGACTTTTAATAGAAACCAGAAGTCTACTAGAGATTTTGGCACTGCTGTTGGAGTTATGCTGGAGTTTTTTGGTTGGTTGGTTGGTTTGTTTGTTTTAGTGTTTTTTTGGTTTTGTTTTGGATTTTGCTTGGTATCAGTTATGCCACCTGGAATATTGGCAGTGGATTGATTAGAGGCTGTGGAAACATTCACTGGGCTTCCTTTTGGAAGGATAATGTGTAAAAAGAGCAAAAGGGATACCCTACAAACTTCAAGAAGAGGTGAAATGGCATCTTTTTCCATCTTCTTTTACCTTTGTTATTAGAAAAGTATTGCTGGCTATTCAATCCATTTGTGCTAGCAATATGTAGGATGGTATGAATCCAGCTTGTAGTATTCTGTTTCATCTCCCTATGTCTTTTACACATCTCTATATTTGAGGGACAAATAAGCTCTGATATAGGGAAAAAAATATTATCTTGTATCTGAATGTAAGCATATGCTAAAAGCTTTGATAAATTAGAACTTAAGTATAGGATAGTGCAGAACACTATCACATTCTCTAGTGATTTTGCAGGGTGCATACTCGGCAACTCAGTGACAGGCAGAGGTATCTGAGCTAACTCCAAACTGGATGTGGAATTGCTATGTCAGCACAGTGCTACACCCTAATTAATTGACACAGAGGAATTAGGTAAATGAGCTCAGGTACCACTGTAGTAATGCAGCTCTGCATCTTCTCAGCCACATGGTATCTGAGCTGTATTGGATCAGGGAAATGTTCCAGCTTGTTCAGAACCTGTAACTTGGTCCTAGACTAGATCATGTACTAAGTCTGTTGATTTTCTGATATCAAATTCAGAAAATGAGTTTGCATCACAGACTGCATTTATGTGTGAATGTGCTAAAGTGTTTTTCCAGTACAAACACTGCCCCATTATACTCACTCAAAATCTGCAACAGAACAACAGCTCTTCATCTGGCCAAACTGCACTGAATGTCACCAGGTTTGTCTATAGTGAATAAATAGACCCTACTGCCATAGACCAAATAAGACAGTAAGGAAATCCAAAAGAAGAGAGTAAGGAAATCAAAAACCTGACTGGATGTTAACAGCTTCTGAATGTCTAGTGGGGCAAAAAAAACTTTGAAAGGACCATGGCTATTTTAAATGCTTTTCAATCCTGTAAGACATAAAACCCACCAGATAGAGGTTAAAATTTTCCATTCTTCACAATGAGATATGCTAAGACAGACTCTAGGCCAAGCTGTATCCTTGATATTTGATCAAATTATGCACTGGCACACTTGGGAGTCCCATATGTAGACATACTGTACATTAGTTTAGATCACAAGGGACTTACATATCTGGTGCTCATTGCAACACAGTAAGTTGTAAGATGACTCCCTGAATTATTTTGAGTCTCTTAAGCTGCAATTTAAATATTTCTTGGAAGCTTTTTCTCCTTCCTCATGTTCTGTTTCTTGTCTATGCACATAAGTTCAAAATATCTGGCCATATGGACAAACTACAAAGCTTTTGATGTATGGTTTTCTAGCCTGAATTCCAAAAGAAGTGGAGCATATGTAGTCAGAGCCTATGTGCTTCTACCAACAATTTTGAATATTTTGGCTGGTATCTTCTGTGTTTAATAGTGATGTAGAGTGCTCAGAGAGATTAAAGTCCCCCTTCTCTCATGAAGTAGTGACTCAAGCATACGGTGAGAGATGCTACTGGTCTCCCACTGGCAGAAGCGTGCAGTGTTATCATTTCCCATTTTTGACATCTGAGAATCTACATGAAAAACAGGCATTTTGAAAGCAGGAAAAGAATCAGTCAGAGCTTGCTTTTTCTTGGGAATAATTTAACCACATTACAGGAGGCCATGGGCAACTGCTTTTTATCCATTCCATTGCTTATAGAACTTGCTTTATAAAACCCTCTACCTTCGGTGCAGAATTATGACCACAATAATATTATCACTTGATTCTCAATGGTTTACAGTTTGACACCTCACCATCCCTTATAGCTTTACCTATATCTTTGTGATGGACACCTCTGGAATGTGGAGTGAATCAATCATTTCATGGGAAGTTTTGATTTCTAGCTGTTGATGAATTGTTCACAGAACTGAAAACTGGAGGTAAGGCATTTGATAATACATTATGATGACAGAATCTCCTCAGGCACCCACAGTCTAGTGAACCAGGGAGTTATATGAGAGGCTCAACTACTCGCCAAAATTATAAACGTTTGCTTTATCTTATCCAATTTCTATTAGACAAACTAGTTTTACTCATTTTCCTAAAAGTTGTATTCTTTGCTCTTATTAAATTGCTCTGATTAAATTACAACAGCAAGCTGATCTTTACAGTCCCTTGTGCCAGTGCAGGTTGGGAAGAAATGCTTATGGCCCACGTTCTCTCCATTTCCCACTGACATTCCAATATTTTCCTACAAGTTCTGCTTTTCATTTAGTCTGCGAAGGTTTACTACATTGTGAGTAAAATGA
The DNA here is from genome assembly GCF_000690535.1 of Cariama cristata. Classification (NCBI taxonomy): domain Eukaryota; kingdom Metazoa; phylum Chordata; class Aves; order Cariamiformes; family Cariamidae; genus Cariama; species Cariama cristata. The sequence continues at coordinate 24,213 of NW_009625828.1, read as the reverse complement.
AAAAATTTTCTGCCCTGCAGTGTTTAAGATGATGAGATCAATACTGAACTTTCACTTGAGACAAAAGGGATAGATGTCAGTGTGGCGTATCCAGTAAGCAGAACCTGTGCCAAACAGAGAGAACATAATTTCATAGGCAAAAAGCCTGCAGAACTTCAAGAAAAGCATTATTTTGTGAACTGGTATGACTGAAACTAAATCAGGTAGCCAAGTAGCAGGTCTTCTCTTTTCTAGCACGAGACAGCATAGTCATCTTTCCCTGGCTGCAATATGTGTCTGCCCACTCCATTTTGCATGTGACACCTCTTGTCTTCACATTGTAGGGGCTAGTCCTGTGGCAAATTACATGTTGTTTGGGCACTAAACTGCAGCTAGGGAAAATGCCTTAAAGCAGAGCTCTTCTGAGTATTGGACACAACTCAGCACTGTGACTTCTCTCCTGCTGTCTGTCCTAGATAGAAACAATTAGAGAATCACCCTAATCTGCAGACCAGCTGTACCTGGCACAGAGGATCATGGACAGAGAAAGAGGCCATAGCACTGTGCTGCATAAATACAGGAGGTACACCCTTTGCTATGTGCATGTCAATTCTCTTGAATGCCAAACACTTGATATATCTCTGTCCTGCCATCCTGGACAGGTGAGCAAAGCCATTATACTCCCAAGGGTAAACCTCAAGTCAACTGGTAATAGAAAGGCATTGGGGAAAAAGTTCTTCAAAGCAAAAATTTTCATAATGATGAGCTTCCTTGTGTTTTCCTTTGAACTTCTTGATAGTGATTCTGACATCTCCAGAAACAAAACACAGTAGAACATGAACTACTGGTCTGGGTAGATGCAGCAGTCATTAGGGATGTCTTGCCCAGCACGGGGTTAACACAGCTTGCTCTTGATGGCCTCAGTTATACAGCTCTTCTCACATATTGCCACTTAGCTCCCTTCCCCATGACATTGTCACAACAAATTAAAGCCCCCATCCTGTAAGCACTTCATGCATGTGGGTAGTCAGAGTTAATCATCACATGCATGAGTGTTTGCTGGATTGCAGCCTGAGATATTAAAATCTAGAAAAGCGACCACATAAAATGACCTATTTTGAGCAGGAGGAGAAAGGCTCTCAATAGAAATTCTCTATAGCTTGCTTTGATGTAACATCACAAATATATTATCTCTTACTTTTATTCCAAAACATCTTTCTCTCCTATACCACCCATATCTAAAGACATAACAGCAAAGGCTGAAATGTGAAACTGGCACTCTGCCAGTGCTTTAAATCTGTTGACATGGCCATGACACTAAAACTCAGACACAGGAACAGCTGTCTGGCACAGGACTGTCCTAGACTTGTTCATTGATTAAATTCTCAAGCGACATTTGTCAGTTTTGAAGATTACGACTTGTGATTGTGGAATAGTAACATAATGAAAAATAAAACAAAGGTAGAAGAACAAAGGGAGATGCTGTTGCTTGCTGATTGTCATGCACTCAGAAACTTCAACAGCCTAGTTAGCACCTGCCTCTTTAATAGGTTTTAGCAAGAAGGCTGGGACTGGACTCTTCTTTGTTGCAGCAGTTAGTTTGCAAATCAGCTCTACTGGATTAAAAAGATGTGTTGTTTATCCTCCTTTCCTTGAAGGAGAAATGCTAACCAAATGTCTCCTTTACATTACTTCTCTCTTTTTTTAATACATATATATGCACATGTATATATTTAAGTAAATATGCATAACTGAAAGAAAAGCATGGTACTTTGTGGCCTGCCATTGCATTGCCTACATGTTGTTAAATATATTACATTATGTTGCCAGACAGAACATAATAGATCAGGAAAGAAATCTATGGTTTTTTTTTTCAAGCAATTGCCAAACTACTTCCCCCCCCCCCCCCCCCCCCCTCATGCCTTTTGGAATAAAGCTTCATTTTCAGTACCTCTTTTAGAATAATTTGATCTGACATCTTTAAATCCCATCACTTGACACTGATATGGAGATGGAAATGCAGCACTTACTATGAACAGTTTAATTATGATGGCTGATATAAATTTTCCTTCCCCGGCTCTCTCTGTCCTCTTTTCACAACAAAAGCACAAAATAGAGTAATTCTGTATCTGATGAGGGACTGTGGGGAGATAGAATTCATATCCCTGTCTAAATTTACATGCATTAAAACCAACCACAAATTCTTTGTTCAGATTGTGCAAGTGATTGGGATCTGTGGATCCATAGGAGTACTACCAGTTGTGTTTTAGCTTAGAAGTGTTCTTCTATGTTCAGGGGCAAAGACAAATTTAACCTTTTTAGATAACTCTTTGGTTACCACCATTTTGTTCCAACGTGGCATATAAGTGAGCTTTGCATAAGGTTACCTCTACTTACCTTTCACACTAAGGAGTGAAAGCACTAATAATGGACGGGCTTCAGATAATGACTAAGCTTTCAAATGTTCAGGTTACTGGAAACTTCCTTAAAACACTTTGACTTGTAACTGGATTTAGTTCTTTGGAATAGAATCTGAAGATATTTTTGTATGAGTTACATCTGAAGCAGAAATACGGCAAGAGCAACATTTTTGCCTCCGTCTGGCATTTCATCTTCTATTTGCAGATGGGGAAAACAGGAGAACAAAAATATAAAATATGCTTAGCAAACAAGGATAACCAACAGTCTAAAGCTTCAGCAAATTTTTTTTACAGCATCAGTTTCACATCTTGGTTAAGTGTTATGAATGCAGTTGCCACTGCAGGAATTCCACTGTGGTTAGGTTGCATGAGAATCAGTGCTTGTGATTTGGATGTAGGACCTGGGATACCTGTTGTAACTTGCCTTTAGAAGAAAAAGCTTTTGAGAAAAATTCCTTTTCTGTCTGCTGTAACTGTCAGTGCCTCCATGATTGCATGCAAAGACTCTGTAATGAAACATCAGCAATTTCTTGTTGTGAAAATTGCGGTCTGGACTTGACATAATCATTTTATGTTGTCCCTTCTCGTAGCACCCACAATTAGAGGGATGTGGCTGAAACATTGTAGACTGGGGTCATTTTTGATTAAAAAGCAGCCTATAAGGTCTCTAGGGTGTCACCAGTGAGATGCAGTGGGGAGTTATCATGCCTTAATGGTAAGCAGATGGGTACAGTTGTTCAACACTAAATTTTTTTTTCTCAGGCCCTCTTGGGCTAAGTTTTCTGTCCTGTGTCTCCTAAGTCATGCAGTAAAAAGTATACATGTCTATCATTCCACCATAGAGACATACTGATAGAAATATGTGAACATGGCAGAAATTGTGCTACAAGCAGAAAATTAAACATAAGCAGACAGATGTATTTTCTGTGTTAATGAGGTCTGAAAAAAAACAGAGAAACAATTCTTGAAAACTGTATAAATAAACCAAATCCAATGGTTTCACTGTGGTAATAGTCTCCTTTTAAATGTTGTGACTATTTTATTTATTATTACACAATAACATAGCAGTATAGTTTCCTAGACAAGTTGTTGGTTTTTTTCCATACCACAAAAATAATTCTAAGTAATGCAAATTTGAGTTGCATTTACACATCAAAAGTAAAGCCTGCTTGTAAATGGTCATTGAGATTTATTTTTCCCAGGTACCTCTTTTGCATGAGTAAGCAGTGCTACATTCTCTGGAAGCATCTATCATTTCTTCACTTGGATGACCTAATAATAATTCCAGCCATTGAAAATACAGTTATGCTTTCATTCTTTAGAATATGCTCACGATTCAGTAAGACCTCTGATGCCTTTCATTATGTGTCAGGGACATAACTACACTAACAAAAAATTCAGATAGTGGCCACTGCAATCATACCTGACACAGGTGTAGTCACATATGTATTATCTATTTAAATGTAAAGTTTTGTGACATAATCGCTCTGTATTTGCAGCAAAAGTAGCTGCTCCTCCACTAAATTCTTAAGTGTCAGTGGCATCTCATTTTACTAGAGGTAGAAGTACAAATCTTTAGTTGTCATGTGAAAGATTGCTTGGGTAGCTCTAGGGACATTTCTTTAAAATCTTGCTGCACTACACAGATTTTAATTACAATTAATGAGGTCTATATGAAAGATTTAGTTTATTTAAAACCCCAGTATGTAAGCCATCATGTAAATTAAATAACAAATCCTCTAAACATTCATTCAGGTACCAACTGGAGTCTTAGTCTCTGTACCTTCAGTTCCACCCTGCATGTCACACTGCTCAAGTATGGAGGCCTTATCTGAAAAGCCATAGATGTGATGGAGTGAAACATATTGCAAACATCTTGCAGGGAAGCTGAGGCACAAAGCCTGAAGTGTTACAGCTTAAGAAGGGTTATAGCTTAAGAAATTTTGCTTAGTCTATGTCCAGTAAAGGACTGATCCCTGAAGTCTCTACTCTCAGACCTTTATTTTTCCTTACAATGACAATATGACCAGCCTGGTTGTTATGTTGTCATTTGTTCATGGGTTTTGGCCGTGATACCTCTATTTAATTAGTGATGTGTCATTACGAAATGCCTAAGGATACTGAGATGAAAGGAAACCGAAGGGTGCTTTTCCCATCTGTATTGTATTGCGTATAGGAGGCCTGGAGTGTATGTGTTTGCAGTAGAAGTTAGAATAAATAAGAAGATGAAGGAAGTCTGTCCTCTTCCATCCCCTTGTACCAACCAGGCACTGCAGAAGAAATCGACCCTACCAGCTGGAAAGGCTTGTGTGGTGGGGTCATCGGTGAATATGGTGCTGTCATAGCCACCACCTCTTCCTTTCACTGCAGATTCCAGCACAGGCATGGACAAGAAAAGCGCCCGGAAATTACACTTCATAGCATATTATTCTAGGGGAATACCATTCATTATTGCAAGTTATAGCCTTTTCTCTGCTACACTTTACCAAACTTGGGAAAAACTTCAACATACTAGTGAACTTGATAGTAGATCTGTCTATTACTAAGATTTGATACTAGATCTACTTTACTATTAGCTCGACTGAAATAAGAGGTCCAGCATCTACCTGCATTTAGCAAGCAGTGAAGAGACTGTGCTGCAAAGGTCAGCCAGATTCTCACAGGCACAGATGGAGAAGCAGAGCCAAACCCTGCCCCATTTTCAGACTTAGTGCATGTGTACACAATGAGACAGTGTTTGCACAGGAAGATGGTCTGCTGTAGGAAATTATTTCAATACCTGAGTACTAGATGTGGCATTCAACATTTAACTTGGCCATCTGTGTGAATCTTGCATGTCCTTTCTGAATTCAGTGTAGCACTTTAGTATATTTGTGGTCTTTCTTTTATTTTTCTTTTTTAAGGTGTTTTACTTTTCGGTTTACATGTGAAGGTGAGACCTGTGCTGAGGCTGAGAGTTTTTGCTAAATGTTATACAGCAGTGAATTTTAACGGCTGAGCTACGAGGCATGAAAATACAGATTTATAGAAGTCTGACAGACTGTTAATGAAAGGAGAGCTGGAGAGTAGTTACAGATTAGAAATACATCCCTATTGATATGTATTTCTGTAAAGTATCAGAACAGCTTTGCACTGCATGTTCCCTCCTGCCTCCAGGAAGAGTCAAGGCTCTGCAATGTGAAAAAGGAATTCTCACTATTTTAAAAAGTGTTCAGACATGTCCTGCACCTTCTGTTAGGAAATCATACAGTCAAGTGCTTACTAATACAGAGTGACTAACCTTCCATTGAGCTAACAGTGACACAAGCTTTGTGTCAAAGCTTTCACTGTGCAAACATGACCTATCATTGTCACATTTTTTCCCTATCACTGACTTTATTATTTCCGACCATATTTAAATAAGGTAGTTTCCCTTTCTGATATGAACGTTCCTTTTCAAAGCATAATTATTCTATCCGCTGACTGACCTCTATAGAGCTGAGTGTCTACCAAATGGATAATGCTTAAATAAAGAACCAAGAGAGTTACAGAAGAGGTCCTTTTGCCCTGAGACTGCCCTTCTCTCTTAGCAAACGCACTCATATTCCAAAATGTTCCCTGGGTTAGAAAGCTATACTGGCTAATACAGTGTCAGATGTTTGTTGAAGATTTGCAGTTTCAAAGTTTTGCTGTCTTATTTCTTCTTGGTAGTTGCGCTTTGGATTTGTCCTGGTTTTAACTGAAACCATTATTTCTGCAAGCCTGCAGATGTGTCATTTTGAGAAGAACTTACCCTTTTGCAGATTCAGAGGTCAAAATTCAAGTCTTCACAAACTTTCTATTGCTCACAGAAGTGAAGATATGCCCAGTTACAGAGACATTTATTACCACAGGGTATTTTTTGTCTATCCAGGCACTATTATTTCTATATAAACCTACTGCTTTGAGTTGATAGAGGCATTCATTTAAAAAGACGCTGAGGCTGCCACATTTTTCAGCATTGCAATATTCATATTCTCACATCTGATGCTACAGGGGAATCCAAACCCTTACCTACAGTCTCGATACAGTGTACATGGAGGACTAAACTCATTGGGATGAGATTCTGCTCAGAGGAGAGATGTAAAAGATCGCTGGAGTACTCCCATGTGAATTGTGACAGCAAAAGTGTGTCTTAAATCCCATGCATCACTAAGGCTTGTTCACTTTTGTCAGTGATCTCGGGCATCCCTCCACCTATGAAGTATGCAGAACCTGATAACCTGGAGCAAGGTACTTAGCCTGCTCCTCCAAGCCTATTGCTTCAGGAATGCAGCGTCATGTTCCAGTCTGTGCATAGGGCAGGGAGGGAAAATCATGGTTCCCAGGCCTGTTCTAGGGATGGTCCTCATTTCATGTTGAACAGTCACTGGGTAAAATGTAGAAATGCTTTTTGACACCCAAGGAAGGCACAGCTCACATCTGCCAGAGGACAGAGACAGTGTCTTCCTGCACAAAAGAGTCGTCTCACTTTCTTGCCCAATGAATCTTTAATCTCTGTGCAGTAGCAGAGCTTCAGCTAGCATGGGGAGTACCCTTTTCTCCCAGAAGAGCTTGCAGTTTGTTGTAGCAAGACTTACTTATTTTTGAAATTAATTGCATATACTTCCTAGCAGTGAACAGTTTAACTGCTTATTCTGTTAGTACTTCAGTAATGAGTTCATCCTCCTCATCTGAAACTTCTGGCCTCCTTAATGTCGATCACACAGTGTGAGCTCAGTGCAGGCTCAAACACCAGAAATCTAGGCTTCTTGTGACAATTTTGCAATTATAGCTACACATTTTCAGTATAATTTTTTAAAATGTGATGTGCATGACAGTACCTCTGGAGCTATCCCATGTCAGACGGCGTGCTATTAAAAAATCTGGGATCAGTAAAAAGGAAATAAAAAGGAACCACTGGTCTCATTCTGTTACTCATTTCCACATTTACTTCAATAAAATCCTAACTTTTTGTAGCTTTTCTAGAGCTGCAATGTGATTGACAGTCTGAGTGACTGAAAAGTATCAAGGAAATAAATACCTTACTGTAGAACATACAGCAGGATTTCTGAGGGAATTTAGGGCCATCATATTTCAAGCTTTCTGAAAAAATATAAACTGACACTTTTAAAACATGTTTGTATGAAGAAGCTATATTATTAGATCATTGCAATTGTTTCCACTTTTCATTTTAATTACTTTCTTGAGGAACTGAACAATTGACTGTCATCATTGTTGGAAGCTCCAGTTCTCCCACTGATTTGCTGCTTGGGTCTGCTGGCACATAATGTCTTTAGGTGTCCTTTGCTGATAAATAATTAGGTTAGTTAACAACCTCACTCAGTACTGTTGTATTCCAACCAATTGTAAAATGCCAAACAACCATATAAAAATCAGATCACTAGATCAAAGAGATTACTGTAATAAATATTTTTATCATGTACCCCAAACTTTGTTTTCCACCAAAGTAAAAATTGGGAAAAATTTTGTGAGGATAAGGGCAGATTTTGTATGAGTATGTGCATTCAGATTTTTGAGATACCTCTGAGTGGTATGAATAGGAGTCTATGTATGCTTGTGGTTAAAATGAGTAATTACTTAGGAATAAACTGTTGCTGAAGAGCTGTTGGAAGAGTGCTGACATGCCCTGAACTTGGACAGACTCTTCAGTTCCAAGGGCCCTTGAAACCACAGGGTGTCTGGGAGGTCTGCGAGACCAAGTGATCAGTGAGTTGTAATGGCACTGTGAGCCACTGTGACATCGTCACAAACCCAGGGAAGTTATTCCGCCCTTAAATTCACCTAAGGGTGAATGTTACAAGGATAGATACTGCTATCTGGGTATGACTACATTTCTCTTCTCTGTTTCTCCCCCGTTTCCTTTAAAGTGACTTTCTGGCTCCACCAGTGTATATACTGTTTTGCAAAGGCTTTCTGCATCCCACCTTTGTGCAATTGTTGCCTTTTTTTTTTGTTTGTGGGTTTTTCATGCTGTGCACACTGCTAATGCTGTTATGGGAGTTTTATTGACAGTTTCAAGGCAGATTGAGTTAATTCTCTTGAGGAAATGGTAAAATTCTGTTTGAAATGGTAAAATGTTTTCTGACAACTTTTTCTTTCATAAACTTGTAAATATGAGAGTCTAAACTTACAGTGCTCAACATACTTTGCAGGAAGCACAAATGAAGCTCTAGGTGCACAAATGTAGAACTGTGTTGTGCTTTGACACAGGTATATCTCACCAGTCCTGACTTGTCTGAGCATGCTGCCTTGATAGAAATAACTGGAAGCCCTGCTGTTGGTAGCACACAATTTCTCAGATATCATGGAGGTCAAAAATGTGGTGAAAGGACATGCCAGTCCTATGGCTGTGGCATGTACAATAATCCCATGGGTAAAGCTTGGAGTGGCAGACTTTCTGCTCCTTAGGGACATGTAAAGGACATGTTTAGTAACAAAATGGTGACTGTAACTAAGAACACTGTTAGTCTGCATGCTTCCTGTACCGTAACAGCTTTTGAGAATTGTTCTGTACAGAGGACAGTACTATATATTTATGAGACTCAGGTACAAGCTAACTAGATGAAGGTGATGTGCTGTGAAGCTACCCACGCTGAGCAGGGCTTGGGGACTTGTTGTGAACCTGGCCTCTGCCACAGGCTTATCTCCAATTACTGAGCAACCCTGCAATACAGCTCTCTTTGTCAAGGCTGCTGACAAAGGAGGAGGGAGGAAAGAGTAGAGGGAAGGAACGTGAGTAACCATAGCCATTCAGAGAGCCATGTGCAGCCATGCACTGCATGATGCACCACTAGCTTGAGGCCCTCTGTTAAATCCGTGTCTGCCAAGGGTGGCTCACTGCTAATGAAGTAACTTGCAGGGAGCAGGCTTTAGGGGCTGTTTGGGATTATTTGATGGTCTATGTGAAAGGCAAGTGGATTTGGTCCATTTTCCCAGTGAACTTGGTCAGAGGTGTGAGGGAGGCTTCTTCTTTGGTGGAGATTTCTCTCCCAGTTGGCTTTATTAGCTTGCTGTCTGTAACAGCAGTGCTGTGGGAGAACATGTCCTTAAACTGTTAGCCTGTCCCTCTTCTGTCTGTCCATTCATTCCTGAAGTCCATCTGTCTTAATCACATGGGAGGCAGGAAGCACAGCCAGGACTGTTTTGCTGGCTGACGTTCAGCTACTGGCTGTGTTTCATCAATGAATGAAGCAGAGTGATGGATTACTGATGTGTTGCACTGATACCTTGCCAGCAGATCAATTGCTCTCACGCTGTGTTGCCATTCAGTAGAGAGTTAATTGCAAACTTTGACAAAGAGTGTGCTGGGGTATACAGCATCTAAAGTTACAGAGTGAGGACAGATTCTGATTTAACAGAATGATTAGCACTGGATAGATCCAGGTCTCCGTTTAACAATTTGAGAGCCAAACCTTCACCCCAGACCTGATTCTTACATTTGTATTTGAATGCCTTAAATGTTGGGAAACTTTGGCTTTCAAATCCAGATGACTGGAACTGTTTCTCTCTCGTTTCCACTCAGCTGCAATTTGGAAAATTCATGGACGTTAGGCTGACAGTAATCACAGTCGTGATTTTCTGCTCGTATTGGGATGAAACGTAGATCACAATTATTTGTGAGGCTTATAGTTCCACATTTTGCTGTAAAATTCTAAGTGATTTATTTGTTGTGCAAAACCTTATGTACAAGCAAAAATAGCTTTTTCTGGCAAAAGTTACAAACTAAACATGAGTTATTAACAGGACTTCTTCCACTGTAATTGCTGAATGAGCTTTCTTTTCTTATTCTGCTTAGAATGTTTTGTATAACTGTGCAATCAAACCTGAAGATCCATAGCTATGTAATTGGTTTTCATTGTGTTTGTCTTTCTGAGAAAAAAATGTTTTCCAGTTGCATAATTTGAACAATCAAAATAAGCATTTAGCACAACAGATACATAATGATAGACTTGTTACCTTCAATGGCAGCCTGGTCTCCTCAAGATATGTCCTCAAAGATGACCCAGAAAAGGGCTTAAATATTTAATGGTTGTTTCTTTCTCTCCTTGTTTCAGTCAGTCAATCAATCACTGAGACACATCTTACATTCAATAGTACATGAAAGACAAATGATCTGAAAAGAAATGCATCTCTACTGAAGAAAAGGATGCAACCTCACAGGTATCAGGTTGTCAGCAGCAATTCAGGGTCATTTTTGTGCTTACCCACACTGTCAGCTGGGTTATTTATTTATGTATTTATTTACAGATTTGGAGAGTTTCTGACATTCCCATGTATCCATATTGTCTCCCCTTTTTTTCAGGGTATGGGCCTAGGAGTTCTGGGGAAGAAACAATGTAATTTTCAAACATCCTGAAGAAACTGTAAGTTTGTAAATCCCGTATGAAAAAATTGTCCCTTACAGACAGAAATTTGGGAAGGGGGAGATTAGTTGCTTTTAATATTTGGCAAAGCATGTGTCCCAAAAAGGCTTTCTAACTTGTTCTGAAGACATAAAAAAGCAATGAATACCTAGCTCCCCTTGGACCTGTATTCAATAACTAATTGCTTCCTTTGTAAGGAGACAGTGTCTTTTCCAGTCTTCAGATTATTTTTCTGTACTTTTTCCAATATTTTGGAGTCTTATAAAATTCAGCCAACAGCACTAATGTGCTCTAGTAATGTTTTACCAAAGGTCTACATAACGTAAAATTGTGTAGATCCTATTTGCAATTTAGCTCCTACTTAGGAGCTCCTGCTTTCTCTCTTAGCTCCTACTTTTTCACTTTTTTTTTTTGTCAAAGGGTAGTAGTAGCTAATCTGGCAACGTTTTTGGCCTTCAAACTGAGGTTTTATTGTGTTTCCACCAGGATTCCTTCATCCTTTTCATGAGTAACTTTCCAAGATGCAGTCACTCATTCTATGTATGTTGTCTGCATCCATTGTTCTTAAGAGTGGTAAGGGATTTTACTTTCAGCTATGTATAATGTATTTTAATGAATCAGCTTAATTAGCGTTTGAGATTACACTGAGGGACTGTCTCAAAAAAAGGGAGAGTTGAAGAGGTTCTAAAATAAATCAATATAATGAACACAAATTACTTAAGGCAGATGGTATTCTCTGTAGTATTCCAAAAGAACTCGGATACAAAATTGCTGAACCGCTAACTGTGATATTTAAATAAGCCTTACACTGAATGCTGTGGTACTAGAGGGTTGGAAGATGGCTAACACATCACCAGTTTAAAAATAATTTCAGGAGTGATCCAAGAAACTACGGACCATATTGGTAAAAGTGATTGAAAATCACCCTAGAGAACAAAATTAATTGACACATTTATAACTATGATATGATGGCAAATAACCAACACTTGTTTTGTACAGAAAATCATATCTCATAATTCTATCATAATCCTTTGAAAAAATAATTGATTATATGGATTGGTTGGCAAAAATAATAAGGTTTATTTGTATTTTCAAAATGCTTTTGGCATAGTTCCTCTCCAAAAGCTTTTAAGTAAAACATAGTATTATGGAATGAGATCTTCTTGTAGGTCTATGATTTATTCAAGTCAGGAATTACAAGACAGAAATAAACTGTGAGTTTTCAGAGTGGAAGGAGCTTCTCAGTATAGTCCATAAAAAGCTATGATGAATCCTGTGCTGTTAAGCTTAGTCAAGAATAATTTGGGAAGACAGTGAACATGATGATGTATGGTGATCTGAAGAGTCACAGGAAAATTCTGTAATCAGTAACTGCACTATAAAATGGCAAATGGAAATAAATACTGATAAAGGGAGTGTAATGTGTTGAGGGAAACAGTCTTGAGAAGCTATATATATATAAAAAATCTTTGCATTAATTAATATCACTTTGAAAATTATTTCAAGACCACTGTGGAGAGTTCACTGAGAACTTCAGCTCAGTGTTCAATAGCAACCAGAACCAAACAAAAAACCTACATAGGATTTTAATGGTCAGAAAAGAAATAATGAACAGCACAGAAAAAGTCCTGTAGAAATCCATGATAGGCACATTCTTTGAAAACTCCATATAGTTCCAGTTCCACCCCACTTCCCCAAAAATGGTAAAGAGAAATAAAAAGAATACAGAGAACATCAAAAAAGGTAAGTAAAGAATTACATACACATACTGGCTAGCAGTATTCAACCTCGGAACAAGACATTTAAGGGAAGATATATGGATGTTTATAAAATCAGGACTATCAAGGAGAAAACAAAGAGGAACTTGTCAGATGGCACTTTGAAAACAAGAAAAGTAGAAATTTGCCCAGATAACATGTAGTTAATCTGTGGACTTTGGTGCTGCAAGATGCTGAGAATGTTGAAAGATTACATGCTTTCAGAAGCCACTTAGAGAAAACAGAGAAAAAGTCCATCAGGAGCTGTTAATCATGAGGACAAACACCTCTGAATCAGCAGTTCTTTAAAGTGGAATTGGGCAGTGCATTGTGTGAACCATCACAGTACATTTACCGTGTTCTTATTTTGGGTTTGCTAGGCATCCACTCTGGGTCACTGCATGAAACAGGATCGAGGCTAGACAGAGTTTTCTCTCACCCAGGGCAGTTGTTCTTATATTACACTTTTAATTAAAAGTTGTCTGTATCATTCTGTATATTGAATGCTCTGTTCAAATGTGTATCTTTATCAGTGGTTTTTGGGTGCTGCAGTTACACATAGAGGTCCCTCCCCAAGCAGTGTCCCTCTGGCATTATGAGTACATACAATTATGCTGTGTGCCCTGAGGAGTTTGGTTGTCCCTGTTCTTCAGACAGCACTGGAAGAGCTGCTGCTCTGGTACTTTGTTCCACTGAGACACAATGAACAGCCAGTGCACCTTGGTGAGCAGGAAGAGCTCTCCTCCCCTCGTAGCCTGCCTTAACTGCTCCCTGCGTAGGGCAGTGGCATAACTTCGGCTATGATCAGAGGGCCAGCATAGGAGGGGATAAAAGCTAGGATAATGATGTGCTTATCAGAGAAAGACATGGTTGGTAACACCCCTCATATTACAGTTTGACTGAGCCTTTTCACCAGCAGTAGGATCCCAGCTGTGGCATTAGCACTGCAAAGACATAATTCTTGATCTATCCTTTCAATTAACTACTGCTAAATAATAATTAAAAGAGGTGGATACATTTTAATCATATATGGACACAATTTATTTAGAAAACTACTGTGTTTCATTTGTAGCTGTTCTGTCTATTTTGACAGAGTTGGAAATAATCCCTGAGAAATTGGTTAGAACTGTCTTAGAGTGCCTAGGGAATTTAATTATCTTTATTTCCATTTGTAAATTCTACTGCAGCTGTTTTCCAGACAGAAAATCATCCACTGTCAGCTATGTGCATGGAAGCTTTATTTTCTATCTTCTCTCTTTTCCAACTCCAAGACAGCCTCATGAAACTGAGCTTTTCTTTTACATTTACCTGCATGGCATTATGATGTTGCTTTTGAGACTGGGGATGACTGAAACTGCAAAGCAAAGTTTGATAGTGCTTGTTGTTAAACCACTTCAGTAAAAAAAACCCCAAAAACAACAAACAAACAAACACCCCCCCCCCAAAAAAAAAAAAAAAAAAGGAAGATGTAGACAGGTCTAGTGCTTAATTACAGCAATAAACCAGACCAGAGTGTGCAAACCTGAGGCGTCTGTGTATGCTATGGGTGTGTTACAAGACAAAGGATTAATCTGGCCAAATTCTTTTTGTAATTCAGATTCTATGGGACAAGCCTAACATTTTTCAATTAGTACTGAAGTAGGAAGACAGATCCCTCCACTTACAAGGAGTTTCTTAGCATGGAATTTCTGCATGTATATTTGAAGTGATCCCAAATGGGAGCCAGACAAGTTGCTTGTAGCATATTGGGTGTATTAGAAGCAAAGAAATGAAAAATCTCTTTAGCAAACTTGCAGCACTGGTTTTATGTGCGAATCTATAAATATCTTCGTAAGCTAGCTCAGTGTGCTTCATAGTTAAGACTGCAGTGACTGAAGCTAGGGTGAGGTGACTTTAAAAACAGATCTTCACACATGAAGAATCTCTAAACAGATCTCATACTGATCTCTGAAAATATTGACAACCTGGTCAGGTGTTATTTATTCTACAGTGTACCTCTGCCTCTCAAGCCTGAGGGTTAAAACTGGGATGCTGAACAGATGGGTAGCTCTTTTTATTTAGGATAGTTCTGGCAGCAATCTCCACAAATTTTCTGCCAGATCTTTCATCTACACCCTGAATTTCATGGGTCTGATTCCAGATGCAAATTGTATGCTTTGTGATTGTATTTCTATTAGATCCTATGCTTCTGCTTGAAAGGAACAGTGACCCCATTGTACAGGAATTAATAAGGAGGAGTGAACAAAAGAAAAAAACCCAAAATTATATGCAAGACCGTAACCTCCATGTGAGATAAGGACACATTCACATTGCAGGGTGCCCAACTCGTGTCAAGATCACATGCTGTGTTTTGGATTAAATGACTGGGATTTGTTCCCACAAGGAGTCTCTGTCTTCTGTTTTCTCCCTGAACTCTGATAACGCGAACACTTCCAGGATTTTGGCTTATGACATGCGGACAGAGAAACATGCTAGGCTCCAGAAAAGAAGACATGTGGTGCAACTGTCTTTAGTTGAGGGAGCAGAGATGGAAGAGTGTTTGGTTAGAAATTTAATTACCAGACCTGTGTCTGGTATTCCAAGATGCATAATCACCTGTCCATGCTCAGAACAATTTTCCCATAGAACATAAATGTATGCAGGGTTAAAGGCAGGTTTATGCAGGTTGAACCCATAGGATCTTGTTTTCTGAATTTATTCCTTCGAGGACAATAGGATTCGCACTGTCATTATAGCTTCAAGATATAATTCCAACCTTTACAGGCTAATTCTTCTATTCCAGGGTATTTAATTGGGGGATAGGGGGTGTTAAGCTCTTCAACCCATTTATCGTTTCCTTTAAAGTTTTCATGAAAGTCTGATCTGTGGTGAGGAACAGCGAAACAAGTGACATTTTCAGTAAGAGAGAAATTGCAGAAACATTTGCAGCAGGACACTGTATAGTGGTCATACAATTCTGACTTAGATTCTCTGACTTAAACATTTGCTCACCTTCAAAAAATTGCCCTTTTTTGTGACAGTCATTGAGTAGACTTTCAACTAGGAAGCTCGTGAATTCATCAAAGATACAAGTGTGTTGAATGAGAGCTTCAATAAAGAGTCATGTGTCTTGTATGTTAAGAACTACCTTGTGATAATACATGTGCAGTACAGTATCTAGCAAAAAAGAGGGATCATTAAAATATGTTCATGAGAATTACACCATAATTCCACCCTCTGCTGATTTACAGCCTTCAGAATACAAGTTAATGCAATTCCCACCCTGAATACTTTTCAAGAGCAAAGAATATGGGCTGCAAACACTGACTTATTTTCTTCCTAATTATGACCCCATTTAATGCATTCCTTGGAGATATTCCCATCAGCTAATTTAACTGCACATGCACACAAAGTCCTGCTTAGGTAAGAAAGTGATGAAACCAGAATAATTCCCAAAATACAAGTTTGAACTCTGCATAACTCACTAACATCACCATCAGTTTTTCCAAAAACATTTTTCAAGACATATTTTCTCATTAAAGGCTATTTTTTTTGCCAGAATATTTCTCTTTCTCAAAGTTCTTTGATCAATAATGACAATGTATTACTGTATGGAAAGTGTTTTTTTTTCTTCAGCTTTCTCAGATTTAAAGCACATTGAGAGACAGTCTCTTTGCTGAAATCCTGAAGCAGAATAACAGCTCTGGGCAAAAACTAGCCTAGGGCAATTATAACCAAACAATTTCAGGAAGCAATGAGTAATTTGAGATAATTTTTTAAATGGAAAAGCTGGCATAATCTTTGGCTTGGTCTGCATTTAGATCTGATATCCTGACACAGCAGAAACCTTCATGCAGGCATAGATGCCATCATTAAAGAAAATGTCCTTTTGCCATCAGAGCTTTTTATTCAAGAAATGAAAGTAATTTATGCCAAGGTGTGGACTATCCTGCCAGTAGACTTGTGTAGACCAGGAGAGAGCACTGGCATATTTGCATTAAAAAAGTTAGAAGAGAGGCTGATACAAGAAGCACATGTTTATAATATGTCATACCTAAAGATGCTGCACACATGTACTTTGTTTTCCCATATGTAAAGTTTAGTCAGTGAACAGATTGAGGTCTCTACAAAAGTGGACAGTTCCTAATATTGGTTTGAATGATATTTTCTTTAAAGCTTGTCTGTTTGCATCATGAGAAGGCATTCACAATGGAGGCTGCAGGATGTTGTGTAGACAGCATGTTAAAACAGAAGGTACTGTGACTTACTTTAGACTTCAAGGCAATTTACTGTCAGGATAAGTAACAAAACTTGTCTCCTTTGACCTTTAGGAAAAGGTCATGGAAATTTTGCTCCAGCTTTTATTGTAATAATTAAAAGCATTGCCTTTGATTTCAGTGGGGAACAGCATTTGCTCCTCTCCGACATAGTCCATAGAGTGATACAGGAGACCTGGCAGAATGATGGAAGAAGAGTATTTGCCTTTGATCTCCCTTGTCCTTTTTCACTTTGTTCATGTCTTACAAGCTGCTGGTTAAGCCACAAAACAGCCTAGTAGGATCTTGCTGTGACTGTTTTAGACTAAGCTATTAAGTGTAGCTTCCTTTTATCATGACATAATTTATGATGACTGCTATCAAAACAACAGCTCTTCAGAACTGGTTGGATGGATGCTATTTTAACTTTCTCAGAACAAGGACATTTAGGAGCAACAGCACATTTGAACAGAAAGCACATATTGGATATTGAGTCCTTTCCTTTTTTATCACCTAAGAAGTAGGTCTCTGTCTTGACATTAATTAAGGTTCTTAGACTGTACCCTCTATTGGAAAATTGCTCCAAATTTTGTAGTAAGAAAATGGCTTCTTCAGGAATAAGGAATAAAAATCGTATTTATTAGGGAGATAAAAGTAGTGACTTTGGAGCTGTTATATAATTTAGAGCATAGATAGGATTGCTGAGGAAATTAACTTGTATTTGTGTGACATTTGACAACTTTTGGGTTTTCTTTCAAAGTTCTATGTAATGCTACAGCCTAAAGGATGGAAGTCTGAGTCCTATTGGGTTAGGCATCCTGCACAGTACAAGAACTTTCTGTCTTGGGAACTTAATGTCTATGTGAAGAGTTTACAGTAATGTCACTAACAGCTTCAGGAAAAAGAGATTAAATAGAAAATTCTGCTCCAATTTCCTTTTTAACTTCCGTTCCAAGTTAATACTAAGACAGATATACTCCAGAGTTACACGACTACTAAGTGACCAGGATTTAGCCAGCTGACTTGTTTTCTGTAATGAGTTCTCACAGCTACCAAAATTTTCAACTGCCTTTGCTGGCCAGTAAGCATGGAGGAATTATCAAGCTCAGTAGTGCTAGCAAAACTAGAGAGTGCGGATGGCTCTACTTTATTTCAGTTTCCTGAATAAGTGCACAGTCATGTATTTTCTAACATCTGATGTTTCACCTCCACAAATGTAATTTCTACATATATTCGTAGTCTTAATCCTTATGTTTGAAAACTCACCTGTTGGAGATCCCAGCTCTTGCATGAGCATAGATGGGCACACATACTGGGGCTATTTGCCAGGAAGTCCATATGTCTGCATCTAGTTGTTGAGGTACAAAGCCAGGTACAGGTGTGGAGCAGATCTTTCTCCATGGTAGGCCCTCTACAACTCCAAGTGTGAGAAGTAGGACCAGAAGGTTGACAGAGCTTTTATGCTTTGTAAGAATAGATGACAATCAATACATGTTTGTGCAGGTCTTCTCAGACTGCAATTAGAAAACCAGCTAGAAGGTTACCACACAGAACAATTCCATTTTCTCTTAGAAATGTCAGCAATAAAATAACTAATCATAGGTGTTTGGTTAGTCACAGACATAATGACATTTTTGAAACATGTTCACTTGAAATCCGATAATGGATTTCTTCACGCTTCATAAAACGCATTTATGAATGCCATAAACTAAAAGCTTGTCACAGGATATATTCTCCGCATTGTAAAAGTTCCTGAGTGCACTGAACAAACTGGCATACAGTAACTTTCATCTTTGGTGGGGTAGAGATTAGCTCTTGGACTTGGCTGAAATCAGCAATCCAACCTGTGACCAAATACCGTAGTGACCATATTGTCTAAGTACCGGAGGAGAGAGGTCTCTAGCCTCAAAGCTGCAGGGCATAGCATGACTCATGTCCGTAGGCCTAAAATCTCTTATGATACAAAATAAGGTTGCTGCGTTCAAACTGCCTTTTGAGAGTGGTCCTTGGTCCTCCTTTTTTTGGGAGACTGCTCTTTGGCATGAGCCAAAATCATGGCAGGAGCTGTTCTCCTAAAATAATGATATGGCTATGCCTGTGCAAGTACTTCCGCTGTGGTCCTGTTTCACTAACAGCAGCAAGGTCAGAAAGGCAAGGACTGTGGAAAACAGTGATGTGGGATTCATTTGCTGAAAAGCAGACATGTATGAGAGAGAAATGTACATCTGTGTTAGTCTTTGGGAGACTACAGTGAATGAAAAGAAACAGGCATTTCGAATGCATGATTCAGCTCGTCTTAAAGTACATGTCTAAAATAGGTCAGATGAATTGTGCCGTTAAAATGCCGAAAGGCATCCAACTCCCTTGACTACGAAGGAAGGCTGCTAGCTTGGAGATAGAAATCTACATTGTTGACACCAAAAATTAGGGAAGATGACTACACTGTCCATGTCTGCAGATTCAGCATTAAAGTAGCATGCTTAGGACAAGCTCAGAGATATGAAACGTTCAAGGGCACTGTTTAAATGTGTTTCTCCTAAGGCCTGAGCTACACAAACGTAACAACATCACAGTTTGGTGTTTTTAATACACATAGTTATGCCAGTAAAGTCCATAGGATGACTATAATTTTCCTTGTATAAAAATGCCTTATTTCAATATATGATTATTGTTTCCCTTCTTGGTCTAGAATAAAAGACATGAACTCTTTATATTGAGATAATTGCGTATATCCTGAGTTGGTTAGATTGTTTCAGCCATACTTGCCTAGCTGAAGGATTACAATTCTTTAAAGCAGAGAAGGGAACAATGGTTTCCTTACACAGTTTGCACAATATTTCAATATGTTAACTACATTTAAACACATTGTCAAAAACCATTTACAAATTATTAAACTTTAGAAGCACTTAGAACATCACACCAGTATGAAATAAAAAAGATGATAGCATAACATTCTGTTTATAAAGGACTCTGTCATAATAACGAATGGGTGGCATTCAGCTCATCTTCAGAAATCTACAGTGTAGTTGTCGTTGAGATCTCTCAGCTCTTCTAGCAAACGAAGAAAAATAAATGCATGCAGAGTGATTCACCTCATTCTAAGAGAGATGTCTAAAATAAGCAAGATTTGTTGTGTTTTACCAGTGCCTGTTTCTCTCCTCCCACTGCACAGGGAGTCCAGATGACTAGCACTGATGTAGGTGGCTACAGTGTAGACATTTATAGTTGGGGAAATTAATCCTGTTCCACATTTCTCAAAGGGGCAGCCAAAAATGGGTGACCAAATATGGGCTAGGATGCAGCCAGAGCTGTTCCTCACATAATCATGGAGTTCTTCCAAAGTAACATAAACCTTTTCCTCTTGGCTTACCAAACAAGAAATCAGGTTTTGAAAAAAGGTCAGGCCAAGTTTGTCATATGTTAGTCACTAGGGCTAAACAGAGGACAAGACTCAATGTATTTTAAAATAAACAGTTCATTAAAGTTATATATGTATATTATGTAGGGGAGTGGGTGCTTATGTGTCAGAAGGAATGGTTAAATAAAGAACTGGCTTTCCCACACTGATTTGTGAGAACTGTGGAATGACTTTACTGCTCAGCTCTGTGGGCACTAAAGAAAAGAAAACTGTCTCCAGGAACCTTGGGGAAAAGGTTTTGTCTAGAAGTGCTCTTTGCTACTAAAACTTCCACTGCGGGCAGGGGGCTTGTACTGGGAATGGATCTGGTGGCTTTCCTCTCTCTCTTCTTCACTATCCATGAGAAATTGTGTGTAGCTCAGAGCAGGTCCCAAACTGATGCAGGACATAATAAGGGACTCCTGAATTCCCCTTAACCCAAAAGTGGCTAAGAGGGAGCCTGTTTAACAAAAGGGCAGACTTGAAGAATTTTTTAAGAAGTTCTGTTAATAATCATGCTTTCTTCACCAGCAGCATCAAGGAGGAGACATGGCACTGCACTTCAACATTTACATTATCTTTCACTTCTGTATCCACTGGCACCCTTCTTAAATAATCACAATTTCCACCTAACTCCTACAGAACTTCATTTAGAAACAAAAACTCCCAAACATACACAATAGAATGAAGCTGGTTAATATCTAAATCATGTAACACCCTGAACAGATGAGATGTCTCTCTGTAGAGATTTACTATTTGGTATAATTCAAGGGTCTGGAAGCAGCACAGTGCTAATATGGAGAGGTTTGCGCTGGGGAGAAGGTGGTACTTCAAGGTACTGCTGACTCTCCCCTGTTGCATGTCCATACAGCACATGAGGCAGTGCTGCAGCCCTACACAACAGAGCTCCCCCAACATAAATCCTGCAGACCAGGAAAAAGTAACACAAAAATGATGACTGTCTGGAGCAAATTATTATGCAGTATTTGATCTTTGATCACACTAAATTTGTGTCAATAACATAAACATCCACTAAACTCTTTCTTTCTTTCCTTTCTTTCTTTCTTTTTTTCTTTCTCTCCTTCTTTCCTTCTTTCTTTCTTTCTTTCTTTCTTTCTTTCTTTCTTTCTTTCTCTTTCTTTCTTTCTCTCTCTGTGTCTTTTTTTCTTTTTTCCTTCTTTCTTTTTTTCTCCTTCCTTCCTTCCTTCCTTCCTTCCTTCCTTCCTTCCTTCCTTCCTTCCTTCCTTCCTCTCCTCTTTCGCTCTCTTTCTTTCTTGGTACTTAGGCTTAATTGCATAATCTTAAGGCTCCTTAGGTAAGCTAATATCTGAGATGGAGCTTGAGGCATGTGCCATGCTTTCCAGTTCTGACAAGCATCTTTTTCTTTAGAAGTATCTCTTACTCTTGATCTGGCTAATCTGACTGATAGTGTGGAAAGCTTTTGGCTTACATGCCAGTGGTACAAGTTTTCTTTCATGGTATTGCTGACTTAGCATTTTGAGTCGTCACTATGCTAAAGGGAAAGAAAAAGATATTTATTTATTTATTAAGTCCTGTGCAGACAGGTCATTACCAGTGATATTAAAGCTGTTGCTGCAAGAGATTTCTCTTCTTGGCTATATACTGCACCACCTACACAGCTCATGTAATAGTACAGAAGAGTCATGTCTTGGGTGGCATGCATGGCTAAAAATTAATTTGTTAATTTGTACAGCTATTTTATATCTCTTAATCCTGCAGAAATTTCTTTCACATTGGACTATGTGTGCTAAATCTCACAGATATCTGTTAAGTCTCAGAAGAGAGATCCTCACATTTTACATACATTTGGTACCTGATATGAGAGCTGAATTTTAATATTTTCTCTTCAGAGAAAGCTGAATCAGCTGAGTGGCAAGCCTTGGATAAGTAACTGCAGCTTTTGGTAACTCAATTTGCTAACCTTTAGAATAAAGATTGTGATAGGCAGTTTGTAAAGAGATGACTTCTGCAGCTGAAACATCCTCTGAAAGGTCTGTCTGGCTTTCATTGTTAGGGCATAGAAAGTGAACTTTGCTTCCTATTCCTAGTTGTCTGGTGTGTTGGGGCTACAGATGTGGACAGACCTGTCAGATAAGAGCTGCAGGGGCTATCAGGAGCCCAGAAGCAGAGTCATCCCTGTATCACTCACACCAGCAGAAATGTGAAATCCAAAGGAATTTCCGTAGGGTGGCTTCACTGATCCTGTTCAACTTAAAACTGGTCTACTGGCCTTGTAGTGCTGGTAGGATCTGAGGGGAGCATTCTGTGTGAAAAGACCTGAGACTGCCTTGTAAGAAAGCAAGCATGGAGTCTTAGGCTGTAGCGGGTCTACCAGTGCACATATCCTCAGACCCAGGTCACCCCAGCTTGTCTAGGAAGTGATTTGTTAGGATACCATGAAGAATGAAGAAACTGAACAAGCTAGAGAGGCTTAAACTGCTGTTAGATGGCAAAGCTCATTTCAATGTAGAAGACTATATGTGCTATTAAATTTGAGTTATTTTAATGCCTTAAAGAAGCTGCCTGCTACCTGCTACATTTTATAGAACATAGGTTGCCTTTGCTCAAGCACAGCCAGACAGGTTGATGGGATCTGAATCATGGCCCTGTCTCTTCCTTTGCCTCTTATCCCCACTCTCCTTCCTTGCTCTAAAATAGTGGGGCTGGTTTTTGTGCTTAGCACTCTGGGCAGTTGCATAATGCGCTAAGGATTCTACAGATGATATACTCACATAAGAGGCAGACAGAGTCAGGGGTCATGAAGACTGTACTTTTTGCTTAGTCACTAACGAAATCAACATATGGGACTGGTGGCAACATAATAAAACTTAAATGAGCCACAAGAAAGAATCACAGATGTTTGTTTTGGCCATAAAACTTCTCAATTTATCATTCCCACTAGATCTGCTTTCTCAAAACTTCACGCATAATTGAGGCCCCTGCATCATCCTCGTTTTTACCTGCCAAAAGAGCTTCCCTAAAATATATTAATAAGATGATGGATAGTTATAACAGTCTGAACCTTAGTTTCACAAGTCATTATCACTGGGAGAAAATGTTACCAGGTTTTCTGGTCTAGTGAGATGTAAGAATTGTTTTTGGTTTTATCCATATTTTTACCCTTATGTTTCTTTTTTTTTTTTTTTTTTGTAGTGGATTCATTTTAAGTTTTGGAAAACTATGAAAACTATTTTGAAATTCAAATCAAAAAGATTCAGTTCAGTAGAGGAGAAATAAATTTTTGATTCTGGTATTGGCAAACATAAATCCCTGATTCAAGTGTTAGAATGTCATAGTGAAAATGTCAATAGGCCATGTTACTCCAAAATACCATTCATACACCTCAGGAAAGGGTCTGAATGTAGATTGGGGCTTATTTCCTGGAATTAAGGACCAAACTTCTTGAGGAACACCAGTCGTACATTTGTTGCAAATTGCTTGTGATAAATTAGGGTGGGTGAGGTCTGTGTTGTTTCTGTCTCTGCCTCAAGTGGAGATAAGTAACAATACAGTGTTATTACAACTGTAATTATAATAAAATACAATTATTCCTTTGGAAATGCATATTTTTAATCTCTAAACTGTTCCTTATGTTCCATTTTCTCCTTCTAACATATGTAGGTGGAACTGGCCACTTGTATTATGAGGATTTCTTACATCTAGGCTGAGACTTCTGTTAATATTTGTCCCTGCAAACACTTCCAGGATATCAGTTTCTTGCACTGACAAACATGTGTTTTCCAAATGTTCTTTGTCAGTTTATGTCTGTGAGATTTCTTCAAGATCCAGGTTTCCTCAACTTTCTGCTGTGTGCAGATTTGCATATAATATTACTTGCCCCAGCATGAAACTTAAAGAGAGGATTAGTACTGAACTTTTGTAGCAGGTCCTTAACTCTCTTCTCTGCATCTGCTCAGGATGAGAGGCTTAAATATGAAAGAGCAAAAGGATCAGGCCTCAGGAAAAGGCTGTTAAGACTTGGTTTCATTTTATGCCAGCTAATTCAGTTCAGGGAACAGA
>NW_009625827.1:0-4897 GCF_000690535.1 Cariama cristata | reverse complement strand
CCCTCACTACAAGGACATTTTGCTGCTGGAGTGTGTCTGGAGAAGGGCAACAAAGTTAGTGAAGGGTCACAAAGCTAGTGAAGAGCCTGGAGAACAAGTCTTATGAGGAGCGGCTGAGGGAGCTGGGATCGTTTAATCTGGAGAAAAGGAGGCTGAGGGGAGACCTTATCACTCTCTACAACTACCTGAAAGGAGGTTGTACCGAGGTGGAGGTTGGTCTCTTCTCCCTGGTAACTAGCGATAGGACAAGAGGAAATGGTCTCAAGTTGCGCCAGGGGAGGTTCAGGTTGGATATTAGGAAGAATTTCTTCACTGTAAGAATCTTTAAGCATTGGAACAGGCTCCCCAGGGAGGTGGTGGACTCACCATCCCTGGAGGTGTTTAAAAAATGTTTAGAAGTGGAGCTTCAAGACATGGTTCAGTGGGCATGGTGGCGTTGGGTGTATGGTTGGACTTGATGATCTTTGAGGTCTCTTCCAACCATAACAATTCTATGATTCTATGACAGATGCGGTGTCAGTTTTCATCTCCAATAAATACAGCACACATCACTTGCGTGTCTTACGGTTCTGTTCAGTCATATTACTGCTTATAGCTCTGTTCAGTCCCTATTAGTTTCAGAGAGAGGAGCAGTGTTGGGAGTACTTAGGCAAAACGACATGCATTATTTAGCACACATGCAGTACGCGAGGATTAATTGAGAGGCCTCGTTAAAGGGTAGAAAGCTCTGTTGCAAGTAGTTCATCAGGTGAACTACAAAACCTCTTGGACTACTCTCCCTGCATGCTTCTGTTAAGTTGAACTCAAGCTGTTGGGGGAAAGAAACAATGATTTTTTTGATTATGGAAATAACTTTTGCTTTGAATGGGAATATGTTCTCAATTGAAATGATTCTGAACAACTTGGATAAGCAGATTTCAGGATGAAATCATATAAATGTCTCTATATATTGAATGACAATAGGAAAATAACATTTACATTTTGAAGCACTTTTTAGAGAATGAATTATTAAGTTAAAAAGTTTTGTTGTTCTGTATCAGCAGGGATAGTGGTAGCTGGTAGAGAAATGGAAGGGTAACACTGGAATATTTATTTGTCTCTGGACAAGCAAATGGCTTTTCTCTGGAGCACAAAATGACCAGGAGCTCTGGCTCCTGTGGTAAACCTCTGTGATTTGAGAAGGGCTGCTGTCAGTAGAGCTGGTATCCTGCAAGTTCTGCCAAACTCCTATGTGTACTTAGGATTCACAGTGTGGCATTTAAATAGAATCAGCCCTGCTAGTAGTTGTTACCATGCACTTCATGGCATGTAGAGCCAATTCCGTTTTTCATATCACTGTTTTTTTTGAAACTGAGTGTTTCCTAGGAGCAGACTGGACCAAGCATTGGTACTGTACTTCTGTCTGCACGTGCTTATTCTGAGGTCAGGAGCTGGCATTGTTTTGTTCTGTGGATAGTGTGATTTTGATGGACAATATTCCCTGCAATGCAGAGCCTGCTAGCAAAACCAAAGGCAAGAATGGTAGCGTTCTTCTCATACAGAGGATTAACTGACAAGCCAAATGATACCGTTGTGGAGCCAGTGACAGTGAAACCCAGAGGAGTGACTATGGCTATTAATTTTCCCTTGGAAGTCTTCCCTGTATTTGCGTGTGTTTGAGGTTGTGGTTGAGTTTGATTTCAGACAGTAAGCATATGGCAGTGGGCTGGGGAGCTGAGACTGCCACAGTCTGGGACTGTGGGACACAGAACACCTAAAGAAGCCGCATGAGTAATTGAATCTTTTGTTCTGCTTGAGTCGAGCAACAGAATAATGCAAGTTTTCTGTGAATATTAGCTCATCTTTCAGATTAATTTATTTCAATCATGTCTAGACTTGTCCTGTGTTCGTTTTCTACAAATAGACTTCAGCAAATGACAGGATTGGCCAAATCAATACATTTTAACTATACCTTACAGAATACTCAAGGATGGCAATTGGAATTTATAATGACAAATGCTTAGGACAGAAGTCTGATTCTACAAGTTGCAAGTTGATCAGGCAAAAATGAACTTAACATGTTACCTTATGCCCTGTCAGAGCTTCGATATTTTACAGCTAACAAGCTACAGGTCAAGTATTGCTTTACAATTAATCTGAGACAACTATTGTTGATTTTTCAGATAATTTGCAAACAGAAGAGTAATTTGTCTAAATAAATAATATAATGCAATGTTCTGTGATATTCTTGTGTATTGAGATGAATTTAGTGCTCATACACATAGAAAGTACAAGGCTTGATTCCAAGTGATTTACTTAGGTGCCTTTTTACTGGGAACTTAGGGGATGGACTGTTCTCTGCCTTTCAGCATCTCTTCCTTTCCTGTATACATCTTCACAGAATATTTATCATTTTCAGGAAATACAATTTGTCTCACCATTCTCAGAGCTTCACCTTTTCTCTGTTATAATGGAAACTAGAGTGGTGAAGGTGGCAAGTGAATTCGGAGAGGATAGGCTAAATCCAGAGTAAGTACATGGAGATGATGCAGTTAAGTAAGCAGACTACTGTAGGTTTAGATGAACAATTTTCCAGCCATCTGTCCTATTTTTCTCTCCAGAATTGATGGCAGAGTATCAAAACTGTTGAATAGTTAGTGATAGCTGTTAGAGGTATCTGTAAGCTCTCTATATAGTGGTTCACAAATAGTTGGTATGGATCACTGGTGGTCTGTGAGTTCACGGGCCAATGCTTCACAGCTGAGCTGTGGAACTACACTGCAGGTATGTTGTTTTCAATTGCAAGTGTGAAGTATAGTGATATTTGAAATATTCTGACAGAGGTCCACTTATCCAAAATTTTTGGAACCAGTTGCCTGCAGACAGCACACCTGATATTTAAGGAATTTTTTTTCTCTTCTCTGAGATGGGACAGTAAATTGACACCAAGCAGTGATATGCTAAAAGAGAACATAATAGAAAATTCCCAAGCAAACACAAATATGCCTTCTTGTCTGTGTGCCAAGGATACCTGATGTTGCTATCAGTACTGTTAGTGATGCTTTACCTGAAATTTAGGTGAAATCTGTGCCTAGCATGTCCAGCTTTCAAAACAAGGAATAATGCATTTCTCTCTCCTTCCTGATGCTACACACAGAGTCTTGTGTAATTGCTGCCAAAAGATAAGAATAAAATGGGAAGAAAAAGTAGCAAAACCCAATGCTGTTCTGATGGGGAAGGCAAAGAAAAGCTAGGTATAAAAGAAAGATTGTATGTGCAGTTGGTGCTGTGATAATAATTTGAAATGCAATTACTAAAGGTCAGCTATCTCCAAAGGCAAATTTTGCTCTGCTGCTTGTGGACTTGTAAGCTGGGGGTTGAGGCTTATAGAAAGCAGGAGGCTTACAGGAAGTAGCAAGTAAGGATGGGATGGGCAGCAGAGGATAGCAGATCATCTTTTCTTCCTCAGGATCTTATGTCTTCTAATGATGAAATCACATGCATCTGTAGTTATCATATACCTGACAGTATCACTTATTCACTATAGCTTCAAGGCATGGATGACCCTGCTCCATTCCTGTTTCATTATACCTCTGCCTTTGTGTATCTGCTGCTTGAGGGATGGGGGAACAGCAGAACTAATTCCTTCCCACGTTCTTCTATGCCATTTGACGCATTTATTAACAAAGACAACATATTTTTTCCCCAAAAATCTATACCTACAGATTTGAAGAGACAACTGCAAAGCATAAAATTGAAGCCTGAAAATCTACCTACAGTATTCATAGCCCAAGCTGTATTTTCTTTAAGATATTCCGTTGAAAATAAGACATAAATGTTCTTTTTTTTTCTTACACTTGACAGTATGTGCATAAAGATGTGAGAGTCTGAATGTGGTGTTATTTATTACTGTTGTTGTTATTTAGTAAAGCTACAGAGCTGAAATGATAAGTAACCAAACCCTGATAATAATAAGTAGGCATGACTCATGGGTTGCTCGTAAAGTGTTTGTTCCATTAATCCAACTGTATCGTGTGGTTTAAAAATAATTACATTTAGAATATCATTGTGAATAACTTAATGGTTTGGAATAACTTGAAATTTCTTATCAATTCATCAGCTAATATCTCTTACTTATAATTTGCATTCTTAACAGAATAAGTGACTCAAAGCTCCTTCCTATTTTACTTCTTTTTATAATAATTTGCAGATTCCTTTTAATCATATGGTAATATCCTTCACTTTTACATTCTTCAGTGTCTTTCAGGCAACAGGTATCAACTTTGTTCTATTTTTATGCTTTACTGAGGCAAAACCACAAGTTTCTCTGACTGCTTGTAATATTTGAGGGAATTTGAGGAATCTGAAACTCAGTTGTGTTGAATGCACATTTATTTATCTATGTAAAATATGCAAAATGCTAGGAGAATCTGAGATGGATCCAAAAGCTATTGCAAAAAAAAAAAATTAGGAACTTTAAATGCTAATCAAAATGCTATCCACACATAGCTGCCGAATAGGCCATATGTAGCCAATGCAAATACAGGTGTGACGTGACTGTTCATTGTTCTGCTAGATTAGTCAGTTCCTGAAGACACAGCACTAATGTTGGACGACAATTTCTCTGGGATTTGGTGGGTCATCTGATTATCATATTTTGTATTATTTTTACTAATCTCATGCTGTAGAATAGATGAATTTGTGAGCAGGTAAATAAGGAGAGTGCAGCTATGTTGGAAGGAGTTGGAACAAAGATCACCTTTCCTCCTGAGACAGTTATGGAGAAAAGCAAAAGGTCTTTAGCAAACACAAGAGAAAATTATTGCCATATGTAATTTTTAATGTATTATTGCTAATGAAGGAAGGAAAGTGTTACCACTGGAAAAGATTTCCTTCTTCCATCCCCCTCCTTAAATCT
>NW_009625826.1:0-16603 GCF_000690535.1 Cariama cristata | reverse complement strand
GACAGGACAAGAGGAAACGGCCTCAAGTTAAACCAGAGGAGGTTCATGTTGGACATTAGAAAGAACTTCTTCACTGTTAGAGTCGTTAGGCATTGGAACGGGCTCCCCAGGGAGGTGGTGGAGTCACCATCCCTGGAGGTGTTCAAAAAATGTTTAGATGTGGCGCTTCGAGACATGGTTTAGTGGGTTTAGCGGGCATGGTGGCATCAGGTGTACGGTTGGACTTGATGATCTTTGAGGTCTCTTCCAACCATAATGATTCTATGATCGTGTCTCTCTAAATACTCTGGTCCCAGTACACTTGTATCAATGAAGAAACTGTTGTGGGTATTGCGTTTTGCTGTTTGCTTTCCCCATCCTCCTCTTGGAGAGGATTCCTTCTTTCTCCGGAGGTACCTGACAGGCAGCAGTCGGCCAATTTTATATCTGAGTTGCTCTGGAGGTGTCTCTTAGTCGTGACTTTGCGCAGTACCTACCCTTAGGAGATCTGATATATTGAGGCTTACATAGAAAGTAAGAACAAGTGGGAATGGATAGAAAACTTCTCTTAAGTTTTTCTAAACTCTGTATGTTTATTTTTAACTCCAGCTTCCATTATAGATATTCTTATAAACAGAAAACAGCTTGTTAATAGTAACAAAATGGAAATTTCCTCTGTGCAAAATAAATGTGACATACATTTATGAATATAAAATACTTGGTGTAAAACTGCACTTTTTGCAAAAACAAATGTGCCTCTATGTTATACTTGAAACTAATACATTACAGTCATTAAGAAATATATAACATTGACATTAATTGAAGTGAAATGAGGGTGTGCTTGATCTAATAGAACTAAGGGAAAACAGGTGAATTGAGTTTTGTAACTGATGGAGCTACTCTGTAGGAGAATAATTTCTGGGCATACTGTGACTGCAATCCATCAACAGCACGGTAAGCAACTGGGATTCTGGTAAAAGCAACTACCCAGAAGTAGATTTTTGTGTAACTTCACACAAATGGCTGTGCTTGCTTGTTGCAGTTAGTACAGAGGAGCAAAACTAAGTTCTCGGGTCTTTGCTGCAATGTTACCCAGGCACGTTCCCTTACTGGACACAGAGATGAGCTAAATGACTTGTAGCACTAGGCGCAAATAAGCACTATGTATTTCTAAATTTCCCCAATTGTTTGCATGTGTAACTAATATGCTACTTTCAAGCATATCTCTCTTTTTGGTGATATTACGGTTTTTTATTGTACTTCTACTGCCCAGTACCGTATAATATATACGTGTTCTACTCACCAAAAGAGTCAAACTCTTGTCAAACAAGGCAGTAGTTATCAGTATCCCAGATGTAAGGGAACTATAAGGGGTCAGTAAAGAGATGTTTATGAACTCTAACGTTTCTAGTGCAGCATTTATGTTACTTTTCATACAATTGAAAAATTGTCTGCCTGACATTAAAACAAGTCTTGCATTAAGTGAAGTAAGGGA
The DNA here is from genome assembly GCF_000690535.1 of Cariama cristata. Taxonomy (NCBI): domain Eukaryota; kingdom Metazoa; phylum Chordata; class Aves; order Cariamiformes; family Cariamidae; genus Cariama; species Cariama cristata. The sequence goes on along the minus strand of NW_009625826.1, from coordinate 15,129 downwards.
ATAATTTTTTGCTAATGGATTGTTACATTTCATTTACATATCTTTTCCCAACAATTTTATGCTTAAAAAATCATTGCCCTTTTGAATTACGTGAGGCTCTTTTTACTGTGAGGCTCCAGCAATTTGCCAGCCTCATGTGTGTAATTAGTTTAATTAGCACTACAGCTTTAATGAGAGCATCAATGTCTGCTGTATGCACTGTGTTCTTTATTGGACAAAGTAAAAAATTGTGTTTCTTAATCAGCTGCAGCTGAAGTATTCTGATCCTTACAAGTCTTCATACAGTGCCTGAATAGAGGTAATATATTTTGCCTTTTCTTAAAGCATCACACTCTTTATTTTGGCTAAAATGTCTGCATCCATCTGGGCTGTACTTAGAAAATGTACATACACATTGGGTATGTTCAGCGAACTGGTTTGCACAGCTTTTTAAATACGTTACCTTGGCCTTTCAGGTAATCCCTAATTATTAATGGGACACAACATAAATAGTATTCTTACCGTCTGTGAACAGTGCCTGCATAATGGATGGGGAGAAGGAGGTGCAATGCATCTTTTTAATACAGGATAAGGATATTTCACTAAACCCAGTGAAAGCTTGACATTGAAAACAACTCTTGGGGAACTGTCAAGATGACAATAGAAAACGCATTAACGATTTATCAATGTGCCATTAGCCCTGCATGTTAGACCTGACAATGTACGAAGTCTATAGATCATTTTTACGTTCTGCAATAGAAAAATTTCAGTGGAAATGGAAGCATATGACCTCTAGACTACATTAAACCAGTATTAAGAAAAAGATCATTATCTAAAAGGTACAAAATCATATTAATTCTGCCTACTTCTCGGTCTGACTCTGAGCATTTCTGATTTGTTTACTCTCAAGACAGCTGACTATCAATGCACAAATACTCAACAGAAGCTTGGTAACTCAAGCACAGTTTTAAGAATGAGAACAAATTCCCCAGCATGAACATTATCATTGTTAAAGCAAACGGTGGGGGGTTTCTTTGTACTTCAAACTCCTCTTTCCGAGGTGATTGTGGCCACCTTGGAACTCAAGTTTCCCCTTATAAAAAAAATACTTTATGTCTTCTATATGTTTTATGAGAACAGTTTTAGGCAATCACAATACAGGCATACACACAAAATTTTTTCTCCTTAAAAGCACAGTTCTTTAAAAAGGAAACTTTTGGGAAGGAAGCTCAGCTATTTCGGTTCAAAGGACTGTGTTTTTACACATCATGCAAATACCACAAGCATATTAATCTCCATGCTTCGACTGCACAGGTCAACCTTTGCGCGGAGTCTGAGATCAGCTGCTTTAAAAGTAAAGCTCCATGATGGGCTTTTTTAATGTCAGAAAGAAACTATCATCATCAAGGCACCACAGCGTGTCTTCTTCATTTTGCATCTGAAGGCCAAACTGTTTTGGAAGATTACATTTTACCTGCAGTTATTTGTAATAAAGAGTATCCAAGTGCTTCTCTTGTTTATATGTTGACTGTAGCAAAACTCATCTAGTGCTTAATGTTGTGTCCCCGTGCATTGCAGAGCCAGTGCCATCAGTCTGGGAGCCTATTGAAATGAGAGATTTCATTTCTGGACTCACTACTGGTTGAGGCACAGGCTGCCCTGACAATACCTGTTGTTTTGTATTGCACGCCGAGAAATGGGCAAGGACTTCTGCTCGCGGGGGAACGGTCCCCGGGCCCATGCCACTTTCTCTTTAATGTCTGTGCTCACCAGCAGTTTCAATTTGTTTTATTTTAATTTCTGTTGACTGTATTACTCTATTGCACTTTGATTTCTAAACACCTATTTTTATTGATTTAAGACAGTACAGCTGTCAGGATAACGCAGTAATAATGCAATAAAACAACAATAGGTCTTCGTTTTGCCTGGCTACAGGACAGCCTCATCTTGGAGCGTGCAGCAAGTCCTCAACCCAAATGCCCACCATGGTGCTGCAGTTTGGCACATAAATACATATTTAGACAGCTAACCACATGGTCTGATTTTCAGAGGAACGAAAAAACTTCAACTAGCGTAAATACCAGCTGTGAGTGTTCACCCCCAGTCTGAACGACTAACTGAAGGGGAACGAATAGGAAAGGTAATACCTACTGCTGCTCTCAGATCTGTTATGTAAAAACAGTAAGTGTTTTTCCTTATTTTAATATGTTTTCCATCATTGTGTATTCCAAACCCAGTGTGTCTGGGTTTTTTTTAATTCCTAATTTTAAGGTTGGATGTTTTAAGCACTGTTTCTTATCCTAGTTCAACCCAAGGATTATAGTATTTTTGTTTGAAAGGAGAATGGGTCTGAATTAGGAGTTGGTATAACCCAGAATGCTGTTAACCCATTGTAGATCGCAGCGTAGACCACTGGGGAAAACCAAATGGGCAACAGGTTTTTGAATCAGCGGCATAAGAGACTTCATGCGGCTCTGCCCCAGCCAAGAAGGAGACGGCAGCGGGGACTGGGGAGGACGGGCCAGGGGAAGGACTTTTGGGGGGCCAGCTCTTGCCCAGCTGGTGCCTCCACGGGAGGAGCTGGGGTGATGCTCATCCCCCTTCTGCTTGTGTCAACTAAAAGCAAAACAAAATCTCACCCTTTCTTCAAGCAGAAATGTACACAGAGTTGGCACAGGCAAAAATTATAGAACTGGAAATAATCATATCATTATATACCATTACTATGACTATTTAATTTTTTCCTTGCCTTACTTCGTTATGGTTGAAGGTTTCGGTTTCTTATGTGCTCTCTGACAGCTAAGAAGGATTTGATCCAGAAGAAAGTAGCTGTTTTTACCAGTGCTGTGGGGCACCAACTCTTTGATTTCAGTTCCAGCACTAAACAGTACTGAAGGACCAATGACCCGTTGGGTCAGAGGCATTAATGGTGTATTTCATGTGCCTCGGTTCATACCGTTGCTGCTTAAAACACAATGTTTACAGCTGTGTAACCACATATATGTGGAAACAAACAAACAAAACTAATTTATGCCTAAAAGTTCAGGATAAGAATTATGGCTTTACTTTGTTAAATTATCTTTTTCTTTTTTTTCTTCCCAGGGAAAGTAAGATAAATTGGGAGAGATTCAGGTGGGGAGATGCTGTGGTGTGTGTTTGGGCTCGATGAGGGCACCTGCTTCCCTCCCTGGGGATTTGCTTGGGCATCCTTGCTGGGGCCACGCACCCCCTGCAATTCAGGCCATAGAGACAGGGGAACGGGGAGGGGATCCCTAAAACTGGCTTAGCAAAAGCCACACATCTGTAAATGGATAAATGAAGATTAGAGTCTCGCCAACGACATATTTAAAAAATTTCTGATTCGTATGTTGCAAATAAGATGCTGGTGCCTGGACACTCTGATTTACCTAACAAGTGACAACTTAATTATCCATCAGGTGTTATAGAAATATGAACTATACTTACAACTGGTTTTTTTCACTATACCTGCAATAAGCATATTACAGGATGTATCTTTGCCATTTTACTTAGCAATGCAGAATACAGGTAAGGAAAGAGGTCTTACTCTTTTCTAGCTGCAATAATTATGTTAAGACTTAGTAGTAGGATGGGATAAATAAAATTAGCTGTCTTATTTAATGGAAAACAGGAAACTTATACAAGGGTAAGTATAGTTCAATGTGTATTTGAAAATTAAATATCTACAATAGACCATGTTTTAGTTCAAATATTTGTTTAAAAATAATTTCTTATTTTCAAACCATTTATACAGTGATTGTAATTAAATGTATTCAGGAGGACATGGAAAACAAACAACGTTGGGGTTTGGAGATGTTGCTGCTCGGGTGAGCAAGTCTGGGAAACTTGAGACAAGCCAAGAGGTGTGGTGGATACGATGTTTTGTGCCTCATGAGCTGAGATGCATTTGTCTGATTTCTTACCTGCAGTTCTCTGCTCATTTCACTAAAATAAACACTTAATTGTTATGCAAGAAATCAGCCATTCATGGGTGTCTATACTGAATAAAACAAAAGGAAAATATTTAGCTTTTCTTTCTACAGGATTAATATATTTGTTGCACAAGTATTATCTTAATCCAGTAGCTGTCCTTCAACAAGTTATAAATGAAAGCAAAGTCTTTCTGTCAATGGATTTTATTTAACCAGCTCAGATTATTTATGAGACTTTTGCAGTTCTAAGCCCCTAAGAGTAATAACTTGTCCAAATAAATTAACATGAAACATCCCTTGATATCCCCCAAATAATCAAATTCTTCTGTCAACAACATCCTCAAATAATTTGCATTGTCTTTAGCAAAAGTTTGTTAGAATTATAGACTTATCATGAGGCACAACTCTTCCACCACAATTGGAGGACTGTTAATTTCTAAGATAAACAATTGTTCTCTTTTGCAGAGATCTTTCATCAGGTTCTTTATACAGCAAAAACTGGTCAGAAGAACTGAAAACTAAGGTTGTAGAGTGAGATGCATCAAGTGGGAAGCACCCTGACTGCCCCTTCGCCTGTCCCAGCACCCGATGTTTGAAGGTAGGTCTACAAAAAATGACATTTTCAGGCAGAGATGCCCTTCACAAACCCTTCAGAAGAATTTGTGCCAGTTCTGGTTTTTACGAGTATCACCAATTGCATACAGCTCATCAACACACATGACACAAGCTATTTCCTCCTACGGACATTGCTGTAGGTCCTCGGGTTGTCCTCCCTAGGGACATTCAGTCAGCCCCTTCCAAATGGCCGTTGCTTTCCCCCCCATCTGTGACCCCCCTCCACCAGATCATCCCACTGAACTCCCACCCTCCTTGGCCTTGCGGCTTTGGTGAGTAATATCTCAAAAGTTCCAGCAGCAAAAAATGTGGTATTGCACTTTCTCCTGAAGCTTTAATTGCTGGGTGTTAAAAATATTGTAAAACTCAGAAATGCTGTGCCAAGGCGATGCACAGCGAAGTACCGCAGCGGCAAGAGCTGTGCTGGATTAAACTGTCTGGCGGGGCTCGTTTGCTGCAACTTCACAGATTGCTCGAAACAGAAACAGATGGATTTTTTTCTACCTTTTTCCTTCAGAGATACTTTGACAGACCCGTACACATAGGAATATTAGATATTTTATGCATGGGAAAACAGTATAAAACAATTTTAATAAAATATTTGAAAATCCTAGAGGATCTTTGTGTTGGGAGCAGAGCAAGCTGTAAATAATTGAAACATTAACGATAATTTACACCCCTGGGACCAGCCATAGAGGATTACAACCTCATGGAACCATTTACCTTGAGAAAAATGACAAAATTTCCAAGGACTGATGGTTCCTTGAGAGAAGATTTGAAGCGGTGGCTGCACTTGGTTTGAGCCTATCCACTATCAATTCCAGTTCATACAAAGACATTTGCTCTGATTATTATTATATCCTTGCCCTTTCTTGCCCTTGAAGTATTGGCGTTATGGCTCTGAAGACAGATTCAATTAACAGACCAGAGAGATGCTGACCTTTCTGAGATTGTTATTCTATCTTTGATTTGCTGTAGGGGAGAAATATTTCTTTCTTGTATAAATATGAAATAACAAATAAATAACCAACAATTGATTTGTAGTTAAAAAAAAAAAAAAGAGCGAAAGAAAGGAGAGAAATTAACTGGTCGAGCACAGACACTGGTATTAGCTGAATGGCTTCAAGACTTTGAGCTGGGATCACTCACTGAGCAAGTTGCCATCCATCATGATTAAAGAGTTGTTAGAGGATTTCTGGAGTAGTTTTTCCAGGGAACGAGGTAACTTAGATATAGCTCAGTGCTTCTCATGTTTTTGTTAACTTTGTGAGTGGTTTTCTGCAGACCAATGAGGAAATTTTCTTTTTGTTGCTTTTTCACATGTTACAGACCACTGTCTCATGCCATCACGAATAATTGCCAGGCTGGTGATGCAGGATGGCGGGGCTGAGAGGATCCCACAGGCAGGGCAGGACCAGGACCTGGACCAGGAGCAGGATGCTGAGCAACAAATGCAAGTAGGCAACAACTTACTTTGTTTATATTCATGTTCCAAAACCCAGTAGTTTTGTACTTCAAAACAGCTTTCATCACCTCTCCTCCTCCCCTCCCCACCATGTACATTCCTGGGAAAAGCTCAAACAGTGCTTTGTTTTTCTTTAACAATGACGTGATTATTAGGCAGTATTAATGGTAGAAAAATTTTGAGATAATCCTGCTCAGCATGTAAAAATTTGTAATTATTATTTAAATTATAACTGTTATTTATAACTATCATAATTATTTTAATAATTTCCATGCTGTCATGTTACAAGTATTAAATTGATACCTTTTTAAATACTCTTTACTGGATCTGGTATTTTTTATCTGTCTACCAGGTTATCCTATGAATTGCGCCACTTACACCAGCAGGACTGTCTTGTTGCCGATTTGTATTGTTGCTGCTAAAGTCACTTTAATTCCTGAGGTCAGATTTATCTTCTTTTTTTTTTCAGAGATTTATCTTCTTTTTTTTCAGTCCTTTGGATTTCTGTTAGTCGGATGGGTATTATCCAACCTGCTTGTCACATCCTTTTTGGGAGAGAGCTTTCAGGAGGAAAGCTGAAACCCATGGGCGGTATGTCTTGGTCTCCTGCAGGGAAGCTCAAGCTGAATGGCTGGGGCAAACCAAGGTGGAGAGTTTGCATTGGTAGCCCAGAATATGTTTTTTGTGGAAAACTTGTGCAATGCTCATTTACTTAAGATAGTCTACGGCCAGTCAATCTGATTTTGTCCGGCAGGCTGCTGGATAAAGCGGGATGGCATCAGCTGCCATCTCCTAGTGTTCTTACAACATGGGTGCATGGTGAGCAAAAGGATTTTTATTCATTCATCTTCTTTGCTTGTTTGAATCCCATGAATTCCCTTTCCATTTTCTGTCTCACCTTCTCTGTCTGTTTTTCTATCCGCTTACAGCAAGTAACAAACCACCACACTCAGTTAAACAATGTCTAGCGATTCCCTTCCTCAGAGCCAGATTTAAGGATTGATCTGCCTTTCTGATGTCTAGGTCATGGTTTGGGAAGAAGAGGTGAAATCTTCCTGCCAGCTGGAAACAGGAGGAAGTGTTTGAGATAATAAATGTTCATAATTCTACAAAAAAAATGAGACCAAAAATTTCTCTCTTGGACATCACGGTAGATGAAGGAAAAGGTCAGTTTTACCATTAATTCATAAAAACATTTCTTTGCGGGAGGTGGAAGTTGTAAAATCTTATTATATCATATAGCTGTAACCTTAGGTTACCCAGTAAAATCAGAGAAGTCTTTGTTGGAACAACAGAAGGTATTAGGTGCTCCAGATAGCTGTCTTGTATACTGTTAGGGTACGCATTTCTACAGAGGCACTACTTTCGAAACAGTAGTGTAAAATGCAATGTTAAAGTGTATTAACGGCCCTTCCATTTTCTGATTGATTTGTTGTTGGATCAAATAATGTTTATTCTTTAAAAAGCCCCCAGGGAACCAAACACTACCATCTCACAAGGTACACGGTACTGCCGGTACAGCGATGGGGCAGCCTGACAGGGTGGAGTGGAGATGTTAGGAGTCCTCCACCGTCCTCTGCTGTGTCCTGGGCTGGAGGAAAGTATCCCTCTGAGCCTCACAAATGGAGACTGGTCCACTAAATGACACTCTGAGGTTTAGCAAATGGAAGTGTTCCTGCAGTACTAATGACCTGCCTCAGAACTTGTGCATTAACTTGTCCATCGCAGGTCTAGGGCACGTACCGCTGCTAAAAAGCAGAGTGACAGATGTACAGTTATGCCATTAATACTGATTTTAATACCTAGATGGTCTTTATTTTCTGTGCTGCTGAATGTCTATTGATCACCTAGTTTTTTAACTTGATGTAGACAGCCTTACAGATGTGATTTATAAAAGAACTTTATCTTCTGTTTTGACAGAAACTGCAGACTTTTCTGCATAACTTATTAAAGTATAGATTAAAAGTGGCATGTTGATTTGTTACTGACTTTGAGGATTTCTTTCTATGTTGTTTGCCTCCAGCATTAAGCAGTCCACTGAACATGTAGCTTGTGCATGAATCCTTCTTTTTTCAGTCTTGGGACTCATTCTCATGTTATGGAGTCTGCATTCAACCAATAAAAAGGTAAACAGAAAGGCTAAGTTTATGCCAGCAAGTCACAATAAGCTGTGCATTGGGAAAATATTTAGTCATGCTAAAACTGGATGATGGGTCCTCCTACATGGCTTTATTCTGGCATTGCAAAATGCACATTTTTTTAAAGGTCAGAGTTTCCAATTTCCATATTCTTCTGTTGCTTTTTTTCTGTGCATTCAGTTCCCTTTATTAGTCTGTTCTCTAATATTTCACTACCAGGACTTCTGACCTTTTCTGTCATTTTTTTACCTCTGTAAATGAGCTGTCCTTACTGCATATTAGACTGCACTCACACTCTCGTATACCCGTTTCTGGTCATCCGACCATGCGAGTAAGAGTTAGATAGCAGAGGAGTGCCATGAGGAGTAGGTGTGGTGCACACCCGACTGCATCGGTACCACGCCAAGATTGATCAGACTGTTCCACGTTTAGAAGAGTCTAACTTCAAGTGTACAGTTCTTGACTGAATTCACAGAGTTTAGCTCTTCCAAGTTACAAACAAGGCAGAATCCAAAGCAGATTCAATTGCACTGCCTCGGTTTTGCTCTTTACTTTACTGGCTGTAACAGATACTCATCAACTGAGTAGGAACTGGCAAAAAATCCAGCTTGGTTTCTGACTTGTCTCACACAGAGATAGGACTAAAAGCCTTGATCTGACATAAATTGCAAGTCAGCCTTGTGTAAATAGCAGTACTGTAGCTCCTGTAAGATGATCAAATAGCCATAAGCCATTGTGGCATTGAAAAAAATTCTCAGAGTTAAAAGCACCTTTGTTATTTTCTATTAAGTGTTGAAGTTGTAGGCATTTTAAAAAATATAAATGTATACCCAAATGATCAAATTTGGGATCATTGTACCCAGCCATGTCTTGTGGAGTCCTCTTTAGTAGGGTGGATGGAATCATTATTTTTTGTTGTTCATCTTTTAGTGTATCATTTTACTACTTAAGTTTTTTTAGTCAAGGATCACATGCTTAGTATCATTGAGCAAAGGTAGTTTGATAATGCTCTCCTTTATTTGGCTGTACTTTCTGTTGCTAAAGCATTCTTGAAATTCCTTTTCCTAGCATCAGCATCATCTCATAGAAATGCATCTGAATGGTACAGCTCCCATGACATAACGCTCTGACCCTTAGTCAGCATTGTCAAGCTGCCTGCTTGATGCTGTACGCAACATTGGTTTGGCACGCCTTGATTGCGATGTCAAGTCAAATGCCGATGTGAAACTCAATGGAAAAAACCGTTCCCAATTCAGTCCAAAAGAGTAATGACAATGTAGTTGCCATCTGTTTAACCTGAACAAGAAAGGAGAAGCCAAAAATCCAACCCGAAGAAGTGAGTGATGCCCATGGACGACCTCTATTTTAGTTATCTAGGAGAAGAAAGTTTTCTTTACAGCAAATCCTGCTTAGGTGATGAAGGGCTTTTGCAATGTCACGTTTCTCAAAGCACTTATACCTTAGCACAACTGTTTCTTCTGTCACACCTAGACAATAAAAACCTTCTATGTTGAGCCTGGATCCTCTAAGGCTTCTGAAAGATGATTCCACCCGCAACTGCAGAAATAAATCTGAATGCAGATTTCCCCTCATGACTTTTGCTCCTGATGATTCCAGTCTCAGGTAGCTGGAAAAGAGAAGAACCTCTTTTTCATTTAAGTGTATGGACTTGCTTTAGGACCAGATAGACGTTTGTCAGAAGGCTGTGACGTAGTCTTGGTACCAAAGCAGGGTATTCCTTCTTTTTGAGGCATAAACCTTAGCCTTTAGGAAATGACCAGCTCATTTTCTGTTTCCTTTCAGAAAACCCTCATAAAACCCCTCTTGTCCTGACTGGTTCCAGGCTCCCTTTTTTTCAGACATTAATGTCTTTTCGCTTCCACTCGCTTTCAGACGCTTGCTGCTGGCATCACCCAGCAAGGCTGCGCAGGGAGCTTGTGCTTGAGCTTTGACCTTGGTCTCCTCTCCAATTCCTCGTTGTTTCGGACGCTGCGAGTGTTGATAATTACTATCCTGGTGAAGTCGTGGATGTTTGAGAAGATCCCTGTTTCAGCCATTTCTGGGAGGTAAAGAGATGCCATTGTCTTTTACCTTACATTAAGAAAATCTCAAGGAGAGTCAATTTGCTTCGAGAGGTTTGGCTGGGGAAGGTCATCTGGGGGGCCTGGGGCACAGCAAGGAACACATCTCACAACCCCCAGCTAACACCCTTCTAGCTGCGTCAATTTTCCTCATCGTATGTCACCTGCAGAGTATTCTTCTAAGCAGTACAGTATAACAGGAGATGGCATTATCGTTTTCTTCTCTTTCTTTTTCTTCCCATCTTCCCCTCAAATTAGGGAATTATTCACTTCTGCCTGTTTGGGATTTCTGTGGATCTCTAAGTGATTAATTAGGTATTGATGGAAATTAGAGACAGAAATAACATGTATTTATAGATCATATAATCTATTCTCTAGAAAACAGAATATAATTACATTTAAGTAATTTTCCGTTTCTCAGGTGCAAAAGAAAGACTATAACCCTTACAGGTATTAAGATGACCATTCTCAGATTAAAATGACTGACACTGCAGTACTTTCACAAATGTAATTTTTTTCCTGATGAATTAATATGAGCAGAAAGGAAAATTAGAAATCTGATAGTCTAACACCAGCAGTGTTAATTTTCTACAGTTCTGCCATTTACTTGCAAGAAACATAATGTATTTCTTCTGTAGCTTTATTGCTCCTTCTTCTATCAAAGCTCTATAGTCTGTAATATTCTGCCTAGTGAACTGAAATATCTGTCGATATAAAAGCATCTTTTCATAAAAACATTGGGAACCATTATGGTATATTGTTAAGTACACTGGTATTACCTAAGGAAGCATTTAAAGGTTTGAGGAATAAACACTTTTAGAGGGAGTGGAAAACAAAACTTCTAAATTATAAAAATACAATTTTTCTTGATTTAATTCTATAAGATATTTCATCCTCTAACAAAACTCATATGCATGGGGGGAAGGAATAATCATTTAATCAACAAGAAAGAAAAGAAAATGCTTCTTTGGTGTCTGGACTCACCTGCTCTGAGCTGTCTCCCTGTCTGTAAGACTGAAGCCTCATCTCCTCTCCTTTACGTGATGTTTCCACTCCCTGGGCACCACCCAGGGATCCCACACATCCCGGCCAGCCCCGCAGCCTTGCGGAGGCACCGCCGTACTGCTTCCCGCCTCCGAAAAAGCAGGCTTTATGTCTTCTTGGGGCAAAAAAAGTATTTTTTGTACTCTTTGGAAACCTTTGTGTTCCACTACTTTGTAAAAATAAACCTTATATATTGGTAAAAGGACATATAGACTGCTGTACCCAGGTCAAAGGGGAAGCAAGCTGGCCAATGTATGGCAACGTATTACCTTCCCAGCCCTAATCCTCCTCCCAAACATGGATCAGGTGGAGGCTGAGGGAGGAAAAGCGACTCAGGATAAATGAAAAAACACAAAGAGCTGTCTTGTAGTTTTTTTCCCAAGATCACGGTTTCTTCCTTGAACAGTGATGTCAAATATAATGACCTTCTCTGTGACATTTGCACCGTAGGGGTCACCCATTTCTTGCAAGCTGCGACTCTAAGACAGCTTCATCTCCAGGAAGGTCATCAGGCAAAGACCTCTCAGTGCAAGGCAAGCCTTATGAGCAGCGGTGCTGTGGTTGCCTTAACCACAATCTCAAAGAGGAGGGAACTTTAGGAAAAAGCAGTGGATGATGTGGATAGAAAATAGAGCACATTGGGGAAAAGTTTGGTGGGAGTCAGGGGCACATTGACATTCATTTCAGTGGAAATTGGGTTACTGCTTGTATTTTGATTCTGCTGCCTGTGATAACATAGTACACACTATTTCCATCCTCCTTTTATTTCAGTTCATACATTTCCTAGTTTTTTGGGTCATTGAGTTTGTTCATGAGTTTAACAACAGACAGTACCGTGTGCACTGTAAATATTAGAAGTCTACCAAGCAGATAGCTGTGGAGCAAGGCTGCTGATACAATGCAAATATGCTTATTACCATTAGAATTTCAGGCAGGGAAAAGTCCAAACATTATCATTTTGAGAAATGGAGGGTTTTTTTCTCATCTTATTTACAGTACACGGTTCACTGGTAAAGACTGTTAGGGCTGAAATTGCTAAAGGAACTTAAGTTCAAATATATTTGAAGACATTCCCTGAATGAAGCAGAGCACACTCGTAATAACGGCAATAATAAGTTCATTGCAAGGCGCCTTCTGCAAAACTTGACAGTACTAGAGAAATTATGTGCAGAAAACGTCGTCACTCACATCTGATTTAATATCAGCATTCTGTACTTTATGTCATATTTACAGAAAGGGTTGTAAATACAGGTGTGTGTCTACCGATCCAGCTGGTTTTTCGGCAAGAACTCAGGGGAAACCCCTGGGTGCTGCATGGGGGGGGCATTGCCTTTGCATGAGCTGGGGGGTCCTGTGCCTGAGCTGGCTTCGGGACCTTCAGAATATCAAACCAGGCATTTCCACTCTGAACTGCTCTCTGACACTGACCTTGGTTACAGCTACTGCCAAGCAATTTAATTGACTGTGGCCTCAGTTTCTCCCCTGTGTTAAACACGAAGAATGACACCTGCACGTTACAGCTACTCAGCTCAGGGATGTATTCAGAACCAACTAAAACGTTTGGGAAGTGTTTTGATTGGGAAGCTCTGGAAATAATGACTCATCATGTGTGGAGTGACAATTCCTATAAATCTATGATCTTTTTAAGGTAAACTTGAAAAAATACGTATATCTTAATGCACTGGGAATTAATTTTATTTTATTATATATAAAGCTGTAGACGTACTTGCAGCAATATGTTAACAGACCATTAAAGCACTTTACGTGGACATGACTAAATGCTCAGGTTGGTGACCTGAAAGGTTTTTGTTTTTAACATGGCTTAAACCCCTGAAGTATGCTTGAAACGAGGACATTTATTAGTCCTTTCCTTCCACAATAAGTTGCTTAACATCATCTCATCACAGAAAGAGACAGAAATAGCCAATTAGAAACCACAGGCAGCTGAAATAAAGAGGTTACAAACAAGCTATGGGCAGATCCTAATGCAGAGCAGCATCATTTTTCCTGGTGGACTGAGATTACCTGGAAGGACACTTACCTAATGCCCTACATAGCTGGTGATTTAAATTCCTCATCTGCCATCAGCACAGTAAGTGGGATAAAGCCTTCAGCCGTGCTGTTTGCACAGCGTAATTGCTGTCGGCACCTGGAGCAGGACCTGCTCTGCCATGTGCAGGGGGTCTGGGCAGCAGGAACCTGCCAGAGTGGGAGACGGAGCATTGGGTGGTAATGCTGGGTTTTGGAGATACCTGACATGTAAGAGTGAAGCTGGTCTGATAACTTACCCTGTCTGCTCTTTCCAGCTTCTCCAAGAACCCTGATAAATCCTTCTGCTGAGGATTGACTCTAATATGTAGAGGACATGGAAGAGGAGGTAAGCAAGACCAATTATTATTAATATTTTTACCAGGATTGTCATAGTTACACATAGTTCAACCTGGATTTATTTCCCTGATATGATTGGCCTTCAGAAAAAAAAAAAAAAAGGCAACGCCAGGAAGATGAAACCTTTTACGTTCAAAAAGCTGTTTGTGTCGTTGGTGCGTAGGAGGAAGCAGCAATAGCCCTTATAAAAACCTGTTGGTTTCTTTTTTTTTCTTTTTGCACAGTGCTATCAGCTACTCTCTTCTTCATTTGAAATAAAAGCAATAATGTAATCCAACAATCGTGCAAGAAATTAAGCACCCGAGTCCCATTACTTCATATGCACCGACACGAAAAATTAAGAGATAGAGTGCATATGTCCCCAGGCATGTGCTCCAGAGCTTTGCTCCGCTCTTATGTGCCTTGTGTGGGACTGTCTAGGTACATGAAATTAAACCTACTATTTCCTAACTCTGAGATGTAAATGTTAAATCCACTGTCCCGGTACAGTACTTGTAGTGATGATAGAAGAAATGGACTGGGTCATCCAAGGAGCGCGATGATGTCCTTGCCCCAAAGCCTCCAGATCTGCCCCAGCGAGGGGCATGGCCCAGCAGTATTTATGAGTCTTGTGTAAAGTGCCTTCTGTAAAGTGATGTGCTTGCAACATTTAGTTTTTACTATTATCCCTCAGCTTCTAGTGAATGCATATTACTGAGTTTAATCAGTGAAATGAATTTACTACTGAACTTTGCCATGGCTAATGTTGGGTTTTTTTTCTGGTTTGGTATTTTAGTTTTTTTTTTTTGGTTATTGGTGTTTCCACGTTAAAAAAAAAAAAGCTGCTGCAGCTGTTCAACAGCTTGGTTTTTTGCTTTAGGCAAACGATGAGAATAAGTTCAGTTACAATTGCTTTGATGTAAAGAAAAGTTAATAGAAATTTTAGTATCAATATCAGCTTGAGAGAATTTGAGCTTATGACCTCTGCATTGTAATGAAGCCAGTTTAACTGTCAGGCTGGCAGTCTTTCATTCCCATATATGAGATATTAAGTTACTGGCACTGGGAGAACAGTTTTGGAAGAATTCAGTAAGGTTTATTCCATCTTCTTTATGTGTAATTCTGTGTGTCCATTAGCTACACATAGCGTTGAATATCATGTGTCCTGAGCGTTAGTCACAATATCAAGGTATATATAGAGAGAGATACAGGCTTAATACATGTAAATAACTATGAAATATTTGGGAAACAAAGACATAATTTAGGGCATTCCCCTGTGAAGTGAGCCCTGTTCTTAGCAGCACAGAGGAGAGAGTTTCAGTCCCCAGAACATTTTGGGCCAGCGTCATCGTTTGCTTCTCCTACCAAGCCGTAAGCCAACACCACAGGCTGGGGCTGCAAGATCCCAGTGGTAATATAATGCACACCCGGGGTTGCACAGTGCTTGCCTTCCATATGTGCTGCACCCTCAGTCAGTTTGGGGGTGACAC
>NW_009625825.1:0-42401 GCF_000690535.1 Cariama cristata | reverse complement strand
GATGGCATCCTGTCCCTCCAGCATGTCAACCGCACCGCTCAGTTTGGTGTCATGTGCAAACTTACTGAGAGTGCACTTGATTCCACTCTCTCTGTCATTGATGAAGATATTAAACAGCCATGGTTGATCTCTTTCTAAGACAGAGGATGGACTATGGTAATATTTAAAATTATATTATTGGATTGTCTATTACTGCACTTTTAAAAATTCTGCCTTATGTTGTCTATTGTGCAACTCTGTGCTATTGTGTTTGTGCACAAGATGACAAATTAAGGCTGTACAGAGAAGCCTGCATTTTGATACAGTTCTGTTAGATGAAATTTGTATACATTTAAACTGCTGATATGAGAAGCTCTTGTTACAGTCTGTCAGAGGGGAAGAAAGAGTGAAGGGGAACTTGTGTTTCTGAGCTTCTGCTTTGCAGATACAGCATACCCTCCTTGAGGCTATGCATAAGTAACTGTCATCTCAAATGTTCTAGATAAAAAGTACTTATTGTCAAGCATTTCTCTCAAGTGAACTTCATAATTATAATTATGAATTACTCAGGTGTTGGCTCTCAGTTTAATAAGCACTCATAGTGGTAACAGTTGAAATACATGCCTGTGGGTTTTATTTAGAAGTTCAGTCAGTGATGTCTTTACGTATCTAAATTGCATTTTAGTATTATTACTAATCAGTTGTTTAACTAACATGGAGTTAAGAAATAGGTGTTGAAAACATAAGCAGTGCTGAATGTTATCTATACATAAGACATCTTTCCTCTCAATTCTGTCTTAGTTAAGAGGTGCCGTGTGTGTATTTTATAAATCTGCCATTGTTGCAGAAGTACAGTATTTTGTCTCTTGGACTTCGAATGAACCCCAAAATGTGGGACTTGTGCTCTGGCTTCTTCATGCCTCTCTCTGCTACATCAGGCCCTTGCTAGCTCTATCTCCTGTCTGTTTTTCCATCTGTGGACATTGTGGGATCATAGCAAATGGTTCTATTGAACTCAATAGAAATAATATACTACAAAATATAAAGGATGTTGAACATAAATCTGCAGAGGGTCCTGTTGTTTGAATTGAATGTCTAGGATATAGAAACCTAATGTTAACCCAAACTTCTGGGTTTCTGTATATTCATTCAGCTTTTTAATATGACTTCTCATTTTTGGAGTTTGCAGCTGAAACTTAATTTCAGGAACACTTAACAGATTTTTCTTGCATCTGTTTAAGGAATTACGTGCTGTTAGAGCACTTAATTTTACCCTCAGTGCTAAGAAATGTTTGGTAACTTATTTCTACATGATAAATTCTTCATATAGTAGGAAATGTGAATATATGTAGTATTTAGAACTAGGTTTTTGTCTCATAGTGGTATTTGCAGTAGATTATTTATTAAGCTTTAACTCTTCTGGGAGTTAAAGTGTTGCCGATACTTACTGCAATTCTTTCAATAAATTTCAGTAGAGGCGGCGTGTGATTAAGCAGTGATGAGTTAGGTTTTGGTTTCCTTTTGTACCTTTTAAGCATGTGAATAGAACCAGTGACTTGGTGGTGGTGAGGCTGAAATCTGTGTTATGGTGTACTTACTAACTTCAAAATTTTCATTTCAATGTTTGTAGTTGGTGTACGAATTTTTCCTGAGGTTTTTGGAGAGCCCGGATTTTCAGCCTAGCATTGCTAAGCGATATATTGACCAGAAATTTGTACAGCAGGTAAGCAGAGAGTTTTCCCACCCCCAGCTTTAAAGATCATCTCTCAAGCTTAACTTATCAAATGACTAGTACAGCTAAGGAGAATATTAAAGCTTTCATGTTGACACAGGGTTAAATTTTAGTTGTTCCAACAGTGGTTTCTGACAAACACTAAACAGCACATCATACCACACAGGCTATATGTAATTAGTAGCTTCAGAAAGCTTTCAGATACCAACCTCAGTACTTTGCAATGCAAGATATTTGTAATTTGTAAATACAAGCTGTGTTTTTAATGATTTGTAACTTACTTTCAGTCAAATCAGCAATGTGCTAATTAAATTTTTGTAGTGCTTTGATGTTTGTTTTTTTCATAGATTTATGATGGGAAAACTTAGAGCAAACTTTTTTCCTGTAAGAAGTTCATGTACTTATTGTACATGAAATGTGTTCCAACATCTGCTAACTTGTGACTAGATAGTGTCATTCTCTTTACTATTGTGTGTTAACCACAGAAGGAAAATCACATAAGAAACTACATAGGAAAATCATGTTTCACCATACAAAGTAACTGTGAGCAAGAAGGTGAAATGAGACTTTGTATTAAATATAACTTCTCAAGGAATTAGGCTGTAGAATACCCTAACAATTTTTGTCCAAGGTTAAGTCAATGAGGAATTTTTTTTTTAACCATGTCAAAATAGTTGTTTGTCAAGGAAAAGCTCAGTATCTAAAGAGTGAGTGCTGGCAGGCCATCACAGTACAGCAATGAAAAGTGAAAACATAGATGGACGCTTTCTCTCCCCGTCTTCAGTGACTGCATTTAATTTCCACTTGTTTGGTTTTACTGTTCTTGTTTGTAGGTGTTTCTTCCTTCTCTGTTTTATTCGACTTGCCCACAAAGTTTAGGCCTGAAGCTGCTGCTGAACTATTGGCTGCGGGTATCCAATTTACTAATTGACTCGTGGTTCTTAAGAGCCATGTTGCAGTTTCAATTCCTAACATTTCACTTGATCTTTCTCTAGAGTACAAGAAAGACAATGCAATGAACAGCTAGCTATATATGGGGAAAAAAGTGGAGTAGTGACCCTGAGAAATTCCTTCTAAATATAAAAATGAGATGAACCTGAACAAAGTTCCCGAACAGCTGTTTCCAGTCCCTTATGCTGCTTGGTGTAAGACATATGTAAGCTCATGGACCTGGACTGAGCAGGAGACTGTAGTGACTGCTTGAGCTAAGTTACTGACTTGTTCAGCGCAGTTAGCATTTCTGAATATACTCTTACTTGGACATGCAGGAAAAAAAACCAAACAGCTAAAATAATGGTCTGTAATTGGATTGGAATATCTCTTGATGCCTTCAAGTGAGCGTGGTCTTTTCTATATCATTGGAAAACTCTCTACGAGAAAAAGATGTGTGGAAAATCTTACTAGCTTATTGTGGCATTTAGTCTGTCTTAGCAGAGAATCAGTTAATAATTACATTTCTTATGCTTATTTTATGACCCCCTCCATATTAAATCATTAATTGTGAAATTTCTTGTGTAGGAATGCTTTTGCTTAACCTTCAAGACACAAGTAGCTCTTTGAGACAAGCAGTACAGGATTTCAATTAAGAAATTGTAAATATCTGACACAGATTTGATTCATTCCGATTTCTTAAAGACCAAGTGTAAGCCACTTACCTAAGTTTTGGTAATCTCATCCTTACAATTTCATTTTTATTTTGATAGTGTAATAGTTGTTGGAATGGCTTTGATGTCTGTCGTATACAGACTTTTGAAGGGAATGAAGCTGCTGGGTTTGCTTTTAAAAAAATCATCAGATTTATTAAAAATTCTAATTTTGAAAATATAATATTGACATCCAAACTGATTCAAATTTTTCCCATTTAAACTTGTGAATCAAATTGGTTGGTAACCTAACAAAATTTAAATCTTTCAAAAGTAATACATTTCAATCTAATTTTTAAAGTTGTTGGAGCTCTTTGATAGTGAAGACCCACGAGAACGCGATTTCCTAAAGACAGTTCTTCATCGAATTTATGGAAAATTCCTCGGTTTAAGAGCATTCATCAGGAAACAGATTAACAACATTTTCCTCAGGTATGCTGTGTGTGTGTGTGACTAGGTTGAGAAATATTTTATCTTGCTTTCATGGTCTGGGTCTGCAGTGATTTATTCTTGAAACAAAAGACCTGGTTTTGGTCTGTAATCTGGCTTTCAAATATTTGAAACTTGTTATTTCTTTGGAATCTGATCCTTTGTTTCGATTTTTGATGGTTGTCTTTTCTTGTAACAGGTTTATATATGAAACGGAGCACTTCAATGGTGTTGCTGAACTTCTTGAGATATTAGGAAGGTAAGTTTGATCTGACACAGAAAAAATAAGAAATGTTATTGTGCGTGTTTGCTTCAGCTTTCTTGCTTTGGGAATGGAGGGGGGGAGAGAATTATTATAGTAACAAGTGATAAAGTGCAGTCACTGATATAATCTAATACTGTCTAGGTTACAATGTGAATATCAGATTAGGATATAGAGTGTAAATTGTTCTTTTTAAGTGCAAGTTTTAAGATGACTGGCAAAATATTTCTCAAGGGTCCTTATTTGTCAGGAATATCTACTCTTGCTTATCTTGTATCTGATAGATGACTTGTTCTTTGATTCAGAAAATTAATGTTAACTTTTGCCTTCATGCCAAATGAAGTGCTTTAATCTTCAGCAGGCTGGTTTTCCTTAAATTCTTTTCAGGAAAGCCTTGTAAGTGTTAGGGTTTTTTAGTTATCTTTTGACATTATTTCACTGATTTAATTTTTAACTTTGAAGTTTTTTGTGGTAGTATTTTACTGTTTTTCCAAAACTGTCACATATATTTCACAGTAGAAAATGTTATAAATATTGCTGGTCTAACTGCAAGTCCAAACATTGTGAAACTATTGTGGAACAAATTTTCATGAGAATCAAGTGAAAGGGATACCATCATTTTCTCAGTTTAATCTAAAATGGGGGGGGAACTCCTGAAGGACTTTTGTCTGTACTACAACTCATTAACTCTTAAAAATAAGATTACTGAATCAATGAGACAATTTTTTAACTTTCTTTTTGGAGGGAAAGGTTGTTCAACAATCTCAAAACAAATGTTCAAACTGCACCGTTAAAATAGTTCAAAATTATATGACATCTATTTTTTTTTTCTCTGCAAGTTGCTAGTGATTGTGGGTGAAATGGATCAGCTTCCTGATGCATCTGTCTGAACCTTACAATTAGACAGCAAGACTTACTGTAGATGATTTTACTTAGTGGAGGTCACGATAAAAATACTTCAGCTTGTCTAATGAGTATTATTTGACTTACACTATGGTTCTCTGGTATTCCTACTGAGAGTCTAAACTTGCATGATACCGACGCTTTAAAGGTTGGGCATATACGAGATATTTTATGGCTTCAAAATAATCAGGTTTAGAAACTGAAACAGAAATGGAGTATCTCTTGAATTTAAAGAAATTCTTGACTTGCTAGGAAAAAATTACTTTTTAATAAAAATAAATCCTGCTTATTCATGTTTTCAGTATTATCAATGGTTTTGCACTGCCACTGAAAGCAGAACACAAACAGTTCCTTATGAAAGTTCTGATTCCCATGCATACTGCAAAGGGATTAGCTTTGTTTCATGCACAGGTAAGCTTTTGCCTATTTTTAAGTGGTGGGGTTTTTTGTATTTGCATTTGAAACTAATGAAATTTAAAGCAGTATGTGTTATAGTATCAATATTCCAAAATATTTGCAAACTCAGTCACTCTTTTTTTTAAAGATCTTACAGATCTTATGTCTAAATGTTAATTTTGAGATAATATTTAGCATATATTAAAAGTATGTAACAGTGAGTCAAAGTCATGTTAGCTGAAGTGGGAAGCTGTTTTTGCTTGCTAGTCTTGCCACACTTTAAGCTTCATTTAATCCCAGGACCTTGTGCTGTTACCTCTTCCTTTACGTAACCTAAATGCTGTGTATGAAGGAGCCTTGAGTTACAGCCAGGTACTTATTTCAGAAGCGCTTTTTAATTTCTAAAACCATACCAGTAATGGGAAGGGGAGGAGAGTGTTGGATATAAATGGCAGAAATGTATAGTAGCTCTCTGGATCAGCTAGAAATTATGTAGATCCATGACATGCTGTCAGAATGCTGCAGTTCTTCATTTGACTTCCATTCTTATACTTTGCACAGACGTTCAGCATTTTATTTGAGGAATAACGTATACCCTTTCCAGACATATGGCACTTGAGTATTGAATACATTTGATGCAAACTTGCAAGTAATTCTGCTGTGGCTAATTAAAAACTTGTTTTGTTCACTTAGCTCACTAATACAGCTCCTTATAGACTAAAGACATGAGGAAAAGAGTTCCTAATTAAAGTGAAATCATGGGGGCTATATAGTCTACAAACAGGATCAAGTCAAGAGCTCAGTTAGTTCCTAATTCTCATGTAAGGTTTTAATTTAATTAAATCACTTGTATTTGTGGTTTATTGCTATGCAATAGGCTGCTCCCTGGGATGAGTCAGTGATATGAAAGGGACCAGTCACTTGCCAAAGGTATTCTCACTGATAGATCAGTACAGCAGGCTATCGTTTTTTGCTATGATACGTTTAACCTGGTTCATTGGTACCCGAAAGGGTCCTATTAATTCAGCTGTACTGTGTACCTGAAAGTAGCATTTGGTTTGCTGACCAGGCTACTCATCTTTCCCTTCATAAACCACTAGGACCGCGTGCCCTTTCAGCACTATGTTTTTCTGGTTTCGTATTATCCTGAAGGTGTAAACCAGCAGTAAATCTGCTTTGCAATCAGGAGTGGCCTGGTTGCTTTGTTGCTATAGTACAAGTTTAGCCTACCCTTAAAATTCAAAGCCTTAAAGCTTAATTAAGTTTGAGTCTTTGTGTCTTTGAACAATGAAGCATCACTGTACAATATGTATTTTTTATGAGATTAATGTGTGACATTTATTATTTTTTGAATCTACACATATATATCCTTAGCCTAAGGATAAAAGAAATAAATTAGACCTGTTGTAATTACAGCATTGTAATTATCTGCTTTGGGGTAAGATTTTTTTTTTAAAAAAAAAAGGAAAGGTAATGCTTGAGTTCAAGCATCCTAAGTATTGAAGTGTACATGTAATACATGTAAATAATTTTTGGTTTTGCTTTATATTGTGAGATGAAAAATACTGTGACTTCTTAAAATCGGTCTTCATGGAATCTAGGATTGTAACTACTTTAGTAATAGGATTATTGTATGGTTTCTGTACTGGGCAGAGGTATGGTTGTTTAGTTACTTAACTATGTGCCAAGTAACTAAACAGTAAGTAATTATATTACATACAATACCACACTTTGGATTGAGAAGACCCCTGGACAGAAATCAGTAGAGGCTGGGAGAGCGTGCTGGTGACTTTGTCACATCATGCTTCCCCCGCTTCATATGCTCTTCCACAAGCATTTGTTGTTGGCCATTGCTGGGGACAGGATACTCGGCTGGACAGATGCTGCCTGATCTCTTGTGGCCATGTAATACGTTCTTTCACCTGTAATCTTGTCACTGAATGTTGTGTGCTGTAGATGTCTAGTACTTGAGCAATGTGTGCTCAGGCAAACCTGTTTTAAAACTTTTTTTTTGACTAAAAGTATCACCTGTTTTACTGCAATATAGATATTTGAAAATGATAGCTTTGTAATGTTAATACAGGAATTGATGTTGAGGAAAAATCTGTCTGGATACTGAATCTGAGTTAGGGAAATATCTGTCAAGCTTAAAAGTAATTTTCTTTTAGAATGAAAAAAAAATGAAGATTTTTGGTATGCAGGAAGTTTTTGTAAGATAGAGCACGCCTGTATATCTTGCTGCTTTAATTGCTGTTTTGTTTAGCTTGGAAGAATTTAAAATGGCTGTGTAGGGGTGTTTTGGGTTGGGTCATGTCCCCGTCCCCTCTCCCCCCTGCCCTGATCTGAAGTGCTTCCATTAAAGATGTGATATTTAGTTATGCTGCTATGTCTAAACAGTGTCTGTTTAAACTAAATAATCATATGACTTACATTCTAGCTCGCCTATTGTGTTGTACAGTTCCTGGAAAAAGATACAACTTTAACAGAGCCTGTAAGTGTTTTTCAGTTGAATGTTTTTCTGTTTTTAATATCAACTAAATATTTCAGTATAACTTTTTAGAATAGTATAGCAGTGCTGTCTGTGCTATCTTGATTAATGATCCATAGGTGGGGTTTTTTTTTTGGGGGGGGGGGCGGCATTAAATCTAGAACAGTTGTTAAGAAAATTCTGGATTTGAAAGGGCAGTTATCTCTTAACCTGTGACCAAGATAGAGCACGAATTTAAATTTAAATAAAAGTTTGAACCACTGATATAATGCAAATTACCTCATACGAGAAAGCATGTAACAACTGTTTTGCCTCCTGTTAAGAACTAATATTTCAGTATTTTTGGTGCTGGTGGCTTGTGCCTAGCCACTGCATAAAGCTGAAATATTTTAGGAATAAACAATCCCAAAATGAAAGTTGGAAGGAATAACAGCACTTTTTTAGACAGAAAGAACTCTGACATTCCAAATGTGATGTTTCTGTTCTGTTTCTTCAGCTACTGGGATGCCTCTTGGCAGTTACAATACAGGTGCTTCAGGCATCAGTGGCTTTTGCCAGACTGAATCTCCCATGATACATATTGACAGCTCAGCTAAAAAGGGGTTTGCAGTGCTTCATGTAAGGGCTTTGGCAATGCCCGTAAAGAAGAGTGAAGGCTCAGGGCAGTGGAACAGCTCATGGGGACACAGACTGATGTCAGACCAGCTAGAACAGAAACTGGTTTTAGTTGGACAATCAGAAACCTTTCCATTAGGAGTATGTTGATATTTAAATACTTTATCCCTTTTTGTGACAGAAAAATGAAGAGCTTATGCAAAATCTAAATTTTTCTATAAAGAAAAAAGATAAACAGCTTTGTGGAAACAATGTAGGTCTTCACTGGTCTTTCAGTGGAAGCTTGTTTTCTGCACAGCCACTTAAGTATTGGATGTTCCTCACCAGAAGAGAAGTTATTCTGTAGGTGGTGGAAGGTGGTCAGCCTGACTGTCTATAAATTTGCCTTGTCTGCTTCGAGCATCTTCTTTCCCCCTGCACTGCAGGGTTGCCAGCTACACTGGTCAATATAGCCTATTTGTTGGATAGGGTGAGGAGGAAGGAACTGCACAAGCCTCATTCCTTAAGCCAAGCGATAAAACATCCCAGGCATTTTGACAGTTAAAGTTGACATGTGAGCCGAAAACGTGTAGTATTACATGAAAACCTGCAAGATTGAATGAAGTGACAACGTGTCAAAGTCAGAGCTTCGTGATATGAATTTACAGAACTGTTGATGCAGGATCCAAGCACAAGCTTTTAACTGAAGAAGGCAGGGCTTTTGGAGTAGGTGTGCCATAGTGCAATTCTGAGACTTCATCTGGACTTACAGTATATACAGTTCTGGTTGCCTCTTAATCAGTGAAGATTAATTCAGAGTGGAGGAGATACAAGAACTCACTGCAGAGTCACTGCCTGTGCTTGCTTTGGTCACTACTCTGAGCATGTAGTAAAATTGGCTTTATAAAGGAGTAAAAGTTAATTAGATGGTAAGAAGTGAAGCTTTAAGAAACTTTCTGAAATGCTTGAAAAGTAAATGTTAAAATTTGGGGCAACTGATGGGATAGCATTTGAAATTTTTTTTGGCTTTAGGTCAAGTAATATTTTAAGCACTCCATCAGAAGGCTGTCTTCATGAGTACCTTACTGTTATTTTTCTGGCAGGAATTGTCACTCGGGGTCAACTTAGAGGACATTCAATCTGAGCTCTTGTAACTATGGTAGTCTGCCTTAGGTCAGTCCTGATGTTTGCAGAGCTGACAAGAAGAGTTTGTTACCTAACCCTGCTAAGTGCAATGGCCTTTACGTTGAAGAACCCAGGCTAAATATGCAGTCCTTGTATGTAAGACAAGTTTTCTCGCAAGTGCCTACTGTTGTAAGTCACTCTATGGAAATTTTGTAGCTCAGGGAAGAATATTAATCTTAAGAGTTTTGTGTAGTAAGAGCAGCAAGATTTCAGATCTGCATTTATGTTGAGTATTTCTGTGAATAAAATCTTTGAACATAAATGTGTGTGTATCAGGTTTTGAATAGGAAAGCATAGTCGAGCTGGAAACTGATTATCCTCAGCTGAGGAGCAAGGAATAGGTATCTTTTTGAGGTCTTCACTGTTTTACTTGGAACACATTATTTCTTTATCAAGTTGAGAATGAGTCTCTGTAACGAAGTATATTCAATACACTTAAAATAACAAGTGCTGGAAACTGGACTCTTCCAGCTAACTCAATTTTATGCTTTTGAGACCAGTAAATTCATGCTCCGATTAGATGTGTATGGTAGGTTCTCACAGCTTGTCTTTGGTAAATGTGCTTATCTGAAATTTTTTGGCTTACTTGCATTGTTCTGGGTGAAGGGAAGGTGTTGGCAGAATAAGCTATTATACCTGTAAATGTTCAGGTTTGTTCTTTAAAAATACAGAATCTCAATAGTGTATATAACCAAGTTATTCAGTTACAAGCTAATTAACAGAAAATGGCCCTAGATTTAAAGTGTATTTACGTAGACTACTTTAATGAATCTGGAGAAACAAATGCAATTAGTTCATGCAAGTCTGATTCCTTGAGAGCGGAGGAGAAGCAAGTGAGGGAAGGGCTGCCAGATCAGGTAACTGCAGTGAAATGGGGCAGCTCAGAATTTCTCCTCCCCACCTTGCTGTGCCATCTGCCCCAGCTCTTCTGCTCAGTCGTAGGGGCTGGAAGGAGGCCAGGTCAGTACCCGCGGGGCAGTTTGGGGAGGGAGCTCTGCTGGACGGGTGGCAAAGTTGTCCCCCGTGTGGGCTGGCCCAGGCCTCCTGCTCCTTCGTCAGGTGTCAGATGCTGGCGTTAGTATTTCTGTCGTCTGATCTCTCAGCCAGCTGGGTAGAACTGTATGGTCAGGGCTGTAAGGAATCTGCTCTTTCCTTGTAACTTGCCTTGGTTTTGTGGATTTGAGCATAGGACTTTACCAACTGCCTGCGATTTCTGTATTTGCTCAGTGTCTTTTGAAGTGATATTCAGTTTTGTAGTAGCGGGATATGTGAGTATCCTAGGATGAAGACTTGTGAGCGCTTAAAATCATATCGACTTTTTCTCTGGAAAGTCACTTTTGATAGTACATGTAGTTGTGAATAAAACAGCCAGCTGGGGGCGGGGGGGAACAATGTGGCAAAAAAACATGTATAGAAGGTATTCAGATAGTTGAGTAAGTTTTACAGTTGGATATGATTAATTAGGTGCTATTATATCATAGAGTATTTTTTTCCTCAGAATGAAAGTTTATAAGGCTCTGAGAACGTTTCTGCTTCCAAAACATAGTTATGGCTTCTTTTTTTTAGCCAGCATTAATTTTGTAATTTAGATGCCATGTCAGTTTGTTTCTAGGAAACAGACCTCCAGCCTTTCTTTGTTGTGTGTTTCCCCCTTCCCTCTTGGGGGGCTGTGCTTTCTAATTAAGTTTCCCATAGGTTTTTTCCCAGTCTTGTGTAAGATAGTTTCCAGTGTACATACTGGAATATATTTTCTCTGTAAGTTCACTTTTTTCTTTTTTTTTAGTTTCCAGTCTTTAACATTTCAAATTCTAGAAGAAAAAAGGAAGTGGTGGAGGCCATGGCTTCTCTGTGTAGCCCTGTTTGTGCAGTCAGCGTATAACTGCTTGCTCAGGGGCTTCAAACCCTGATGCCAAGACAGGTGCTCCCCAAAGAATGGGTGAATAGAAGACAAAAAATATCCTGGGAAATCTAGCTACAGGGGAGTTAACATCAAAGCATCACAAAATGAAGTTAACCAGCATCCTATCAATTAATGTATGTACTGGGATGGGAGCAGAGTGAGAATGGATAACCAGACTTGTGAAGTGATAGGGCTCTAAATTATTCTGATAACCTAAACAAGATAAGAATTTAAATGAGACAGCGCAGTATTTCTTTTCAGTGGAACTACATTTAGCTGTATACGGTTTTCATTGAACCTCTGGATAAGGAAAAGTAAACTAGTATTTTATTTTTTTTTTTAATCCTATCAAATATGTAATAGAAACATGTTCTGTAACTTGTTTGTATTTTTAATATAGGTAATCAGAGGACTGCTCAAATTTTGGCCAAAAACCTGCAGTCAGAAAGAGGTTGGTTTTGTCTCTCGTTTCTGGTGTCTATTGTGATGTAAAATGTAGCGTGGCAGGTTCATATGCCTTACTTCTGCTCTGCTTTTCAAGAGATCTTGCAGAAAACTTCCAGTTCTTGAAGCTTCTTGGGGCGCTCATCTTTGTGGTGCAACTCAATGCAATTGTTTTGTATGCCTGTTCTTACTATGGTGTACTATGTTAAAACTATATTAAAAATTGCATTCTAATTAAGATACTGTATAGAGAAACAATTTTCTCAGGTGAGAAGTATTTTAGTAGATACAGACCAGGTTGGAGGCGGTCCTGCAATGTGACACAGACTTAGCATTTGAGATACCGAGTGTCTGGTAAAGCATACATACATTCTTTTTCCATAGTGTAAAAATAGCTTTAAATGATCTTGGGAAATGTGTTTTTTCTGGTTTCTTCTATGTACTTAAAATGAGTTTAAAATTCAGGAGTTTGATTTATGCCACCAGATCCCACCCACCCGACAGCTCTCTAAAAGCGGGATCCCTTAGTGCTGTTGTCCCTGTTTCTGTGAGCGGTGTTAAATTTTTCTGTGCCACCTAGCTAGTGTTCTGCTGACTGTCATTTAAGATGGGAATTAACTATTTATCACTTCAGAAGCTACTTTGGAGATCTCAGATCGTGGTAATCTCTGCAGCCGTTCTTGAAGAAATAAAGTGCTCTAGCATATTTTTTTTTAACTGAAAAAACCCATATTCTGCAGAAGCAGTTCTGTGAAGTGTTTGGAGCAATTACACAAAAGAAGAAATCCAAGATGAGAGCTGTAAGCTGGTAGCTGAAACTGACGATTGACTTCTTTCAGGCTGCAAAAAAATTGTGTGTGTCTAATGCATTGTAATTACATAGAGCGTTCTTTGCGGGATTCGTGACTATAAGCTGCATTTTGTTTGTGTCTATTTACAATGGCAATATCAAAAAGTATGAGAATATTTATATGTTTCTTTTATACAAACAGGTAATGTTTTTAGGTGAAATTGAAGAAATCTTAGATGTAATAGAACCGACACAATTCAAAAAAATTGAAGAGCCTTTATTTAAGCAAATATCCAAGTGTGTGTCAAGTTCACATTTTCAGGTAAAAAAACCCAAATAATAAAAAAACCCAAACTTGTGGTAATTTATTTTGTGGCTGTTGACCCCTAAACTTTTGTGTTTCAGGTTGCAGAAAGAGCTTTGTACTTCTGGAATAATGAATATATTCTTAGCCTAATTGAGGAGAACATTGATAAAATTCTGCCAATTATGTTTGGCAGTTTATACAAGATCTCCAAAGAACACTGGAATCCGTATGTAATGTTTAATTTTATATATAATACCGTAAATAAATTGTCCACTGTTTCAGGTTTGGATCATAAGCTGGTAAATGTACTTCATTTTTACTTAAATCAGATGAAACTGATGAGAATATGGGTGCTAAAATGGACATAATTTTCAGCTGTATCATGGTTTCACTGTTCTGCGTTGTTATGATGGAGACCTGGAATTTATTGAAAAAGTATGCAGAAATTGGATGAGTCTTCATACTGTAATCACATTTGATCTTATGTGTGTGTTAAAAATGCAGATGAATACTACTTAGACAAACAATTTCCAAGGGATGCTTCTGCTACATTTATGCTTTGCTGTCCTTTACTACTTTAGATGAAGAAAATTCTGTCAGTGTCTTCATAAGTAGTTATTGCTACCCAGGGAGATAAGAAGGGGAAAAGATACTATCAGAGAAGAGCAATGCCTACCACTATAGAAGATGGTAGGAAAGAGAAATGAGTGACTACTTCATGTTATATGTAATGCCACAAGTTAAATATTAGTATTTTTATATCATGTTTGAAAGAAGCAGTAATTATATTGAAATACTAAAACCAAAGTTTGTTTGTGTCCAGCATCCTGAACTGAGCTGCAAGGCAATATGCAGAATGTAAAGCTCGTGCAGGCAAAAGCCAGGGTGGGCAGGAGCCTCCCACAACTTTGCAGTAAACCAGATGTCCTGTTCTGAGCCTTTAGAGGCTCTGAAATGATTTTGAATTTATCTAGACGGTGTGTCTAGTTGCAAACATATTAGCTGAGACCAAATACAAATTTCGGAGAATTAGTTCTTGGGGCATTAATAGTACTTGGGACCTCAATAAATCTGAAGGACATCCCTCTTTCCCTCGCTGCAGACAGAAGTTGCTCTTCATGAAGGAGGTGAAAGACACGGGATAACAGTATAGCTTGAGGATGAGGAATTTTGGGGAAGAAAGTCTAACCCTTTGGTTTTAATCTGTTTTGGAAGGCGGAGAAACGTGTTTCCATCTATCTAGCTGTCCGATATGGACTTAACTACTCGCTCAAAATTATGCTTTTCTCTCGGAAAACCAAAACCCTGAATAAGCTTTTGTCTTCAAATGATGTGAAAGCCAGTGTTCCAAAAAAAAAAGAAAAAAGGTGCGTCGAAGACAGGCTAAGTGTAGTGTGCATTTTGGATGAGCAATAAGGCCTCTGCTGAGTAGCTGGGAGCCACCATGGACAGAGTGTACTGAAAAGGCAAACCTGGTCCTTTGGTTACTTCCTTAGGTTTTTCTTTCACTCATTTTTCAAGGTCACAAGAGTGCACGGCACCCCTGCTCTACGACCTTACAATCAATACTGCTGTGCAAAGGTGAACTGCTAGTAAGGGGAATGATGGGGAAGACAGTTTACCTACTTTTTTGATTTAGTGATAAGCTTAACGATAGGCACCTTATTAATGTTTAATTTTATTGCTATTTTTGCATTTCTTTGTATAATTAAGAGTGGGTTTAAAGGAGATAAACAACACAATATTTAAGATAATATATTGAAATGCAAATGCTTTCACAAAAAGAAGAGTAATAGAAATACAGCCAGCCACGTAAGACACCACCAGTATTGCTCAAGCTGTTTAGTTTCTTAAAGAAATGAAGGTACCGGAAACCATTACCTGATGCCCTCAGTTCAGTTCTCTACTGGGGCGTGTGCAGCAAAACTGTCTGCTCCCCAGAAACGCTTCTGGTAGAGCTTTTAGTAGCTGTATTAAACCATGCGCCTGTGGTTCCTCTGCTGCATTCTTTTGCCCAGTCTTGAAGCTACTAGCCAGAAGTTTTATTGTTCTAGACTCATATTTCATTACTCAAATATTACAAAATTGTTGTTAAAATTCAGTTTATTAAATGTTAATGTAATTGAATGGCTTGCAATGACAAGAGTAAGGAATTTAAGATTAAATAGCCATTTCAAAAAACACTTAAATATGCATTTTATTAATTTACAGAGGAAATTACAGTAAAAGATTTTGTTTCAGAAACTCACTGACCTTACAGTAGTAGCTTAAATAAGAAGCTCAGAGTCCAAAAAAGAAATTGAGCCCTTGTTTTCTGAAGCTATTTTTGTGCTGAGTAGTTCTAATGGTTGTGTTCCTTCTGTTGTAGAACTATTGTGGCGCTGGTGTATAACGTGCTGAAAACCCTGATGGAAATGAACGGCAAGCTTTTTGATGAACTTACAAGCTCATACAAAGCAGAAAGGCAAAGGTACTGATTCTTCCTCCAAATGCATGTTGAGTACATATCTAAAATGTACCAGCTGAAAAGAAAACGTAACTGTTGTGGCTGTGGGGTTCTGTAGTGGAACTGCTCATGGAGTGTTTGCTGGCTGCCGGGCGCCACTTGAGCAAAGCACCCATGCAGGTGTGCGTCAGTGGTGCGGTGGGAGCTGAAGCCTGGGGAGGGGGCGGGAAGGGCCTAGCTCCCCATCCTGCCTGGATGGGGAAAACTGGGCTCAGGGGCTGCTGTGAGGGCCTCCTGGCACTGGCCCTGCTGCTTCAGAGGCTGTTGTCTGAAGCAAGAGGAGCTGGAGAATGCTTCATAGCTCAGCTAAAACCTCTCTTATCCTACTAAGCAGTACTGTTGGAGTAAGGGAGGCAGGGCGTAGATTATCCTAGGCCAGCCGAGACCATGTGCTAAGTCTCATTCAGTATCTGTGTTTTTTCTCCCCCAAAGATGCATAGTCCCTTAATTTGTTTGCATGTGATAAAGAGCCTCCTTAGAACTGCAGTCATCTGTGCAGAGCCACACTACAGCAATTGTCTGAGTTTGTTGGAGCAAAGTTACAGTTTTACCGCTAACGGTTACCACTTCATATGCTTGCTTTTTAACAGAGGAAACTGTAATTGCCTCTAAAAATACCTTTGGAGAAAAACTTACAAGAGGAATTACTAGATGTAAATCGCAGTTGTTAAGTAACTGTGTCTCCACGTTGCACTTAAAACCCATCTGAAATTGATACCTCACTCTTTTCTGCAGAGAGAAAAAGAAAGAATTGGAACGTGAAGAGTTGTGGAGAAAGCTAGAGGAGTTAAAGCTTAAGAAGGCTATGGCAGAAAAGCAGAACAGCACTCACAATGTGCTAAATGCACACAATACAAGTGCCAAATAAAAGAAATGACCACCTCTACTCGGCAGACATTTTTTGTACCCTTTTGAAATATATAAGGATTTGCAAAAGAAACCTCATCAGTATAACAGAAACAGCCAATTTTTTTCTCTGGCAAATGTAAAGATTTGAATTTAAATGCAGCAGTTAAGTGATATCATTACCACAGCATATTGTAAATTTGTTTAATTATTGATATATTGTCACTTCCAATGTTTCATAGAGCTGAATTATCATCCTTAATGAGTGAAATAATTATGGGAGTGGTGAGAATTATGACTTGAATTTTTGATTGTGTTGCACATAGGTGGTATAGTTTGCTATGTACATTTTTTCCTTGTTTTATATGTGCTTTTCACATCGCTGCATACTTCAGTTAAGACGATAGAAAAGGCTTCTACTTGTGCTGTATTTTCTTGAATAAAACCAAGGTACGTTACCATAACTTGAGATACTCAGTATGTGCCCCTTACAGCATTGAAAGGAACTCGGAGATGGTGCTGTCCTTAAATTCCTGATTGGATTCAGATTTAGATTTATGGAACGCTCACATGAGAACGAGGCAAAGTAGGGAGAGAAAGTCAGCTTGAACAGGCTGGGGTGGTCCACGTGTCTGCCTGACGTACCACTTGGTGAGTGCCTCTACCCTGTTCTTGCTACCTCTTGCTCCTGGGCTACTTAGAGATTTCCTCCTGCTGCAGCTGAGGATGGAGCTTCCTGTAGCGAGCCCATCAATGATGCTCCTCATCAGCCCAAGGCCTCCCTGCAGAGCAGTGCAGGTCTCCCAGAGACTGTCATCTTGGGTGTTTCTGCATTAGTTTTAGCATCTCATGGACTGAAGACTGAGACCAAAATTGGGATTCTTTTTTTTTTTTAATTTTTTTTTTTAGCAAGGAGGGAAGGATGTCAATAAACAGTTCCTTGTTTTATTTAAAGAAAATGCAGTCTGTTTCTTAAAGGTGGAAAGTTGACAATAGAAGTCTTGTCTGTTTACTTGATCAAGTATTTTTCACATCTTTTATCAGAGTACCATTCCAATCTTAAATTGCAGTTGTGTGGAAAACTTTTGTAATGAAAGATCTTTGGGGAATTGAGCAGCATTCAATAAAGTCTTTATGTTTGTATTTAGTGCTGTATATCACATCTTTGTGTTTATAAAGACCAGAAGAACTAGAATGGCTTTTATGAACAACCTTTTAACTGCACATGTCTCTGAGTAACCTGTGGCTTTTGACTGAGCAGAAAAAGTGGTGGAGGTGCAGGCTGCCAGGGCTTTATTTTTGGTGAGTAGGGTGGAAGGCTTTGTTCTGCTCTGTGGTGGTCAGAACTGCTGAGGCAAGTGTCCCGGGCTTTTCTTACCGATTGCTTGCCCGCTTACTGACGTCATTCAGGCAGTTTGCAGGGAGAAAAAGTCTCTACTACACTGCTTGGGTTGACTTTATTACACTTTTAGTGTTACTTCATTTTTGTCTCTTAAGTAGTTGTGTTTCAGAGAGTCAATGGGAGTAACACTGCCTGAAGTGGCTCACACTAATTAGTTACTAATTAGTACTAATTATTACTAATCAAAACTAATTAGTTACTTCTCTCTACCTGTCAGTTTCACACAAAAAGACTGTGTGATCAGCTGACCAAAGTAGACTCTGCCATGGTCAGTGGCACGGGGAGAAAAAAATCCTTTACTTTTCACAGTGCTTCTTGAAGTCCTGAAGCCAGATGTTAAACACGGTGGGGCCTGCAAGGGTGGGCTTTGCCAGCTCAGGAGGGAGATGACCGTCAGGCAGACACAGTTCACCTCAGGTTAGTGCTTTAATGCCTTTTTTCCACAGAAGAATGGAACCCCCAATTTGAGACACAAAATATTCTGAGCTGTCCTACAGTGTCTAAAGGAAATAATGATACAAACATTGGGGAATCTAACACTTACCTTGCAGTGGTACCAAGAACAAATCGCTGGCATTTGTAATTGTTATGAGTTGTGCATATTTGTAAATTTTTTAACATCAAGAGTAAGTAATAGAAAAAACACCACCGCAGCTGTAAGAGGCCATTTCAAATTGTGCAACACTTGCTATTGGAATCACTCCTATGAATAGGTATATAAAAGAAAGGGTTCTTGGGTGGAATCAGCTGGCCTGCTCGATTAACAACATTTCCTTATAAAACAAAAACTCTTGATTAAAAAAAAGTACATTAAATACTGCAGAAAGGAGTGCATCCTTTATTTAACCATACCTCCTACTCACTCTGCAACTGGAGCTAAGTTGTCTTCCAACTTACCTTCTCTGCCCTCATTAGCAAAAAAAGAACAAAGAATGCAGTAGGATGAATTGGTACCTGGTCAAATTGTTGTTTCTAAACATTTTTGTCAAATCCAAGAAATAGCTGCTGTAATATCATTTGTTAAAGGAACACTTGGGTCTTTCTTTGACAGTGAGGATGAAGAAAGCTCTGTTGTCTCTGTCTTACCTGTGGAGCAGGCCCCCTCAGCAGTGTATCTGGGAAAGCAAAGGGCTGTAAGCTGACCAGGGGAGTCAGTGGAATCTTTCCTACCAGCATAGGCTGTTATATAGCAAAATCAACAGGGTTCTTCTTGATGCGGATGGTCTAAGTGCGGGTTTTTATCCCCCCGTCTGCCCGCCTTGTCCAAGTTTCTGTCCCATTCCCCACTACACCAGCACTGAGGGATGACATAGCTCTCAAACAGTTCACTTCAACAGTGCAGTGTTGAGGCTTTGCTGCTCCTCTCTAGTTTAATCTCGTACACTTGCTCTGCACTACTCTAACCTCCCTCACCTGAGGCAGGTACAGTATTGGCCCCACTGGACCTGTTTATGAGCCATCACTGCAAGATGCTGAACATGAACCGTTGGCTGAACACCACCTGCT
Organism: Cariama cristata; assembly: GCF_000690535.1. Taxonomy (NCBI): domain Eukaryota; kingdom Metazoa; phylum Chordata; class Aves; order Cariamiformes; family Cariamidae; genus Cariama; species Cariama cristata. The sequence goes on along the minus strand of NW_009625825.1, from coordinate 23,089 downwards.
CTGCCAGCCAAATGGGGTTTTTTCCCCAGAAGAGTGTGATCAAGTTGGGGTTGTTTAGTCTGGAGAAGAGGAGGCTGAGGGGAGACCTGATCGCCCTCTACAACTACCTGAAAGGAGGTTGTAGTGAGGTGGGGGTTGGGCTCTTCTCCCCGGTAATTAGCGATAGGACGAGAGGAAACGGTCTCAAGTTGCGCCAGGGGAGGTTCAGGCTCGACATTAGAAAGAACTTCTTCACTGTTAGAGTCGTTAGGCATTGGAACAGGCTCCCCAGGGAGGTGGTGGAGTCATCGTCCCTGGAGGTATTCAAAAAACGTTTAGATGTGGCACTTCAAGACATGGTTTAGTGGACAGGGTGGCATCAGTTGTACGGTTGGACTTGATGATCTTTGCGGTTTCTTCCAACCATAATGATTCTAAGTTAGCTCAGCCTAGACCATTCAAATTATGAGCCCTGTGAAGCACCAAAGACTGGAGCTGGGGAAGAGGCAAGAGCAGGTAACTGCGAGTGACTGGTAGGCTGTAACCTCCTCCTGCCCTCAGCTCTCGACACAGGAGAACCTGTGTGCTGCCGCCATGCCTGCAGCCAGGGCAGCTGGTTTGTGGTTTTTATTGCAGTCAATTGTTGCTCCCTTGTTTAAGGCTGTGTTTGGTCAACGCAGTGCCTTGATTTGCTCTGGAAATCAGCAGATGTTCCAGAATGCTTCCTTAGAAGGCAAAAAAACCCAAAACCACGGGGGGGGGGCACTTTTGATACGCTTACTGCTGTATTAATACTCTGTTAGTAGAGGATGGAAGAAGCAAAATATGACGTGGCATGTTCCTTCCCTTGCAACAAAGCCTTCTGAGCAAACATGCAGTGGTGCACTGCTGCCCCGTAGCCTCCACAAGCCTGAGTTAGGCATCTAGACTAGTAAGGGACTGACTTACAAGGAAGCAGACTACACCATCAGAGCACAGTACGTTAGCACACATTTTCTATATAATAATCGCATTTAAATGCCAGGCTGATGAAAGACTATTTTTCACTTCTTTAGCAAAGACTAGGGGAAAGAGGGATGAGCAGCAGCCTGAGACAGACTTTGAACTCTATCATCAGCTCAAATGTGCAGGTATTGAGTTGTTGCTTGAGTTTACCTGGAGTTGGACTGATCTAGAATAGATTTTTCTTTTTCCCCTTATCCTCTTGCAGCAATATTCCTGCCTGGACAACCTCTTGTAAAGCTCCAGCTGAATCTGAGAGAAGGTAGTTTCAAAGAATGTACACAATATCTTATTTGAAGTATTTTTTAATATTAAAGTCACTATACTTTAAATCAAAACTGACACGTAATAGAATTCCAGTGTATTCTGTTTTAATGCATACTTTGGAGAGGGGAGGCCAGACTTTTGTTGAGCGCTTTGCCTTCCACCAACCACAGTCAGGGTCGTAACTATGTTATGGTAGCAGATGCAGGTCATAGCTCATGCAGCACTTAAATGGTCCATGTTCTGAGAAGCATTCAAGCATTGTCCATTTTTTTTAGATCTTAACCACTACAGTGTTGACTTTCTGAACATCAGAGAATTCTCTCCTTTCCCCCTGGTCCCCCCATATATTGAGGTAAGCTTGTTAAATTTGGAATAGAGAAGCATGAGTTTGTTAGACCTGTCCTACAGTTAGCTCCTTTCTGAAGTTCAAAGGCCAGTTCACTAGGCTGTTCCTCCAGCTGTTGTTTTTCTAAAAGAAAACATACCTGGTTTGCATCTTTAATTGCTGGATTGCCGATCGAAGTTTATTCCAGTTATTTTCTAGCCCTTCTGCTATGAATAGTTAAAAGGCACGCTTAGTCTCAGTTTATGTGGTTCATCACTTGACGACTCCTCTTCAGATGTCTCTTTCGGATTTTGATCATCCACTTAACACTTAACTTAGCAAAGTCTGCTGCCTTAAACAGAGCCAAAAAGATACCACAAAGAAGAGCAATCATGTTCCAGGGATTTGCTGTGACAATCTGAAAGAGATTAAAAATATTATTCCCCTCATCTGACTCAGCATATATTATACCTATTCAATAATAAACAATTCCATTTTTCAAACTGAAGTGTTTAGCAGCATATTCCTTTATGCTGCAAAGGTCGCCTGTAGCCTTCTCCACGCATGGTTTTGCAGTTCCCTCCATCACGAAGAAAACACTCTGTATTAGGTGCTAAATTCTTTTTGGACTATTTCAGGATATTGTTCAAAACTTTAGAGATACAGTTAAACTGCTAATTTTAAGATTATAGATTAAATTTACTATATTACTTAAGGATTTCCAAAAAATAAGCAGTCACATTAAAGAAGATCTTGAAGACAAAGCTAAAAGACACAACTACTGGAAGGCTTTAACAAGACATCACTGTAATGCTAAAGCAGGCTTTGACAGTGGCAAATGTTTCCGCAGACCTACAGCAAGTATTTTATATTACTATTTTTAACTACATTTGGTTCAAGAGTAGTTAAGTTGATTTATAGTTTGCAATTCTCCTTGCACCTCTAGGCACAAGGATGACTTCTAGGATCTCTGATGAAGCAAGCAGAGGTAGGCTTAGACGGCCATAAAGTAGCACCCAGCTTTGGGACTTGCCATGGAGCCTGCAACTCTGACAGTCAGCATGAGCGTGAGTGCCACTAGGTCACCACCCGAGCCAGGAGGTCTTAAACAGGCTTTCCGTATCTGTTAATCGTCCTGAAAGCAGCAGCGCTGGCTGCCAGCGCTTGTCAGCTATGGCCTCTGCAGCAAGAGGAAACAAGCACCCTCAATCCACCGGATCAAGGGCAGCTTTCAGCTCAAAGGCGGCAGAGGTGTGAACCCCATCTGGCAGAGAGGAGCGGGAGGTGCTGGGAACAGGCCTGGGCTCTCAGGGCCCCTGGGGAGGGTGCCTGGTCCCAGCACAGACAGGACAGCAGGAGTGCAAAGGACCAACCACCCACTCCTGCCCCACACGGTCTGCATTCGCACTCTGGTTTCAGGCAAGAAAACAAGAACTCTGGCTTTTGCTGGTGATGGACTTTGGTTGTCAGGTAAGGCCATTTTAAATGCAAAATTTTAAACAGATTGTCCCTGCAGACTTTGTCATTCTGCATTTTTCTGGGGAGGGCAAATGTTTCTGACCTTCTCCCCTAGAACACTAGGAGAACAAGATCTAGTTCACATGCTTAAAGCACATGTACCTGCAGTGCACACCTGCACACCTCTCAAGCACTCCAGGGACTGAGCGTAGTCTTGTCTGGCACATCCTACACCTCTGGCTGCAGCATATTGAGCTAAATTTTCAAGTGCTTTTTGCGCATTCGAAGGCAGTACCAAATTCTATTCTAATAAGGATAAAAAATACACTAGGCTATTTTTATTGTTATGATTTAAGCCTAGGTTTCTTGCTTGTCAATTAATAAGAAAAGTCATTAAATTGGTTTATCCAAGCGTACTTACTTAAGCAAAAAGTTCAGACTTGACCTGAAGCTATACTTTGCCAGAACAGAGGGGATGTGCTTTCTCTTAGTTACAGGTACCTCTAGCTGCAAGGAGAATGCGGTGTCACCAAGCCAAGGAAAGGCGTCAGACCATCTTGACCTCCGCAGAATATGCATTACTGGATATAAGGAAGAGCCTAGACTGAAGTTTTAGAAGTAACTTCACTCTTCCTCTGAATTTCTGCTTGGAGTGAGGTAACAGAGGCACGTGCATGTGCATGCACACAAACCATGAGCATGTACAGTCAGATAACAATTCAAAAAGGGACTAGCATGTTACTCACATCTTGAACAGTCTGTATAAAAGGATCTTTCCATTCGAATACCACGAAAAACAGTTGGTCACTTCTTGGTTTAGTTCCCTGGTCAATATAGTTAACCACGCTTGTCTGGGGAGAGGGGGAAAAAAAAAAAAAAAAGACAACAAATGTAGAGGTTACTTTCTTCAGTGGTGTAATGAGGCTTCTGCGCAACAGAAAAGGCTTGTAAGAAGGTGAAAATAGCAGACTGTTTAGAGACTTGCAATTCAGCTTTCCTCTACCTGGAACAACAGGCTCCCAAAATACGGAAAGGGCAGCTTCCCCCATCTGTCTCATGTTCGTAGTCTTTTCCTATGTCTCAGTAAAACACCGCAATGCCATTTTTACACTGGTAGCCAGGGCCTTTATTTTATTACATAGTTTTTCCCTTTCAAGAGGGAAAATTTCATTTACCAAATTCATTTACTTGGAGTAATACAACATTTGGCAAGTTCTCATGAATGAATGCTAAATTACTTTTGTTTACCAGAGAACTACACAATGGTGGCAGGAAGACCTTTTCTGAAAAATCAGTTGTAGAATAAACTAGAAGCTGCCAGCAAGTGCAGAATGAAAATGGAAGGGAAGGAAGCCTAGATGTTAACAATTAAAACCATACTTCCCAGTACTGCCCATTAACTAGGCTACCATTTGAAACCAGCACTGACCAGCAGAGATTTAGCATAATTCCACCAGGGTATAGTTTAGGATACCAGATCGATGTTACAGCCACATGAAACCATAGTCTTAAGAACCACGATCAGGAAAGTATTAAGACATCAGGGCTCAGAAAAACATTTATCTTGTCCTGTAACACACCCCCCAGCCCTGAGGGGAACTACACAGGGTTTGTACACAGGAACACAGTTTACACTAACCCTCTGCTGCTAGGAGACAATATAAACTGCTCAAGAGCCAGACAGGTACCTAACAGGAAAGCACAGTGGAGTTACAGCTGAACAAGTGATGGCAGGACTTCTCCCTTTTCCAGCCCTCAAAGGAGTATGTAGTACTGCTGCTCTTCCTACGTCAAATACCATACTGGAAACAGTGAATCCAGCAGTACTGCAACTTCATTTCAAGGCTGCAACAGGAATGTGAGACAGATGGATGAAACTGCCCTTCCCGTATTTTGGGAGCCTGTTGTTCCAGGTAGAGGAAGGCTGAACTGGAAGACCCTAAACAGTCTGCTATTTTCACCTTCTTACAAGCCTTTTCATTGTATGAGGGATGACCTATGACAAAAACCTCCCATGGCTTAGTTTCTTTAGAAATACTTCAAGATTTCTATCAGTCTTCCCCGCACAGCCTGCCCTGACCAGATTTTAGGCTGTGAACACGTAGAAGCGGGCACTAGAACACTATGTATGTCCATTCAGAGCATATGGGAGCTTCACCACCTCATGTTTTCTGGTCAAACACCTTTGCTGCAGACTTACCCTATACTTCTACAGCTCACTTACCGCAGCGTACCATCACCCCAACTACACTCATTCAAGAAAACTGCACACCAGGAAACAAACGGTACACAAGCCTAAAGGAAGGCAATGGGAAAGGAAGAAAAGACAAGGTAATGACCACTGGGCTAGTTAGCAGACTGACTGTGCTATTTGACCTAGTATTTGTATCCATCTTCCTGGTATGCCATCTCCCAGCTTTAGATCTGAAAGGTTAATGGACTTCCTTACGCAACGTGAGCAGACATACTGTCAAACAAAGCAAGTGCAATTTATGTCTGAGCTACTTCAACTTCTACTCTATTATTAATAGGGATTTGAAACCCAAATTTCACATCTGTACTGATTCCTATTTCCTAGGTTTTATTAAAAACAAACCAACCAACCCACAAAACAAAACAACAAAAAAACAACACAGTGTTCACCTACCCAGATGATCTGAGAGTCCGTAACTGCTGGACTACATGGATGTTTATGGTCACAAAAAGCTCAGCTTTTTCTGATTTTGAGTCAGCCTTTTGTTTCCACTTTGAGACTCGTTAGACTCAGGCACACAAAGGAGGACTTTCAAAAATCCTACACTTGGTAAGTACCAAATGGCAAGTGATACAGAGCTGTAGGTGATGAAGGCCAGAGGACTGCTGTTAGTGCTTACGTGGCAGCAGCTGACTGATGCATTCTTTCCTCTTCTCCAAAGTAAAGCACTGGCTTGGGACTTGCATGACTCTGGGATTTGCCTCCTGTCCTCCTCCAGTGGAGTAGGAGGGTACCCACCTCACAGTCACAGCTCTGCCCTTAAGGCTTTGCCACGTAATGCCCTAACTGTGAGAATTAAAGATAGGAGAACTGAAAATTCTGCTTCATTTTGATCTCCACAAACTACTCTTTCCACGTGTACCAGAGACTAAGAGAAAGTGTACTCTCTGAAAGATATACCCTCTGGAAAGAACTGCTCTTAAAATTTTCATTTCTCGCCACCGATGAGACACTTCCTCTCCAACCAACGCTGGGAGCAAGATAAACTCAAACCACAATTATTTTCCTGTCCATTAGTGTGGACAGAACAGAATGAAAGTCAAACCCATTTCATCTCTAGCTAAGTTTGCATCTTCCACCTGCGTATTTTCTAGTTTTAAATGATGCAAGAAGTTAAGTTACTCCATGTTTCTAAGGATACTCAACAGTTAAAAATCCCAAACCCAAACAAAAAGCAGCTACGAGAATGCTACACAGTATACGAGGCTCACCCTTACCTCTTCATCCTAATATCAGCCCTTGTGGTAACCTAAACAATACCTCTTTCCAATACTAGCTATTATTTAGACAATTCCTTTGGCAGTTGTTCCCCACCTTGAACTACAGGTAGCTGTGTAAATTTTTCTCTGTCAGTCTCTTCAGACCCTTACACCTACAGATAATCACTTGTAACACATTCAAGGCCTGGATTTTCTGGCCTCCCCATCAGGAGGTGTTTTCCTGAGATGTGTCACTAGGCCATACCAACAGCCATGCAAATCAAGACATTTATGCTTTTACAGAACCTCTCCATGTTAAGAAAGACTGCAAGTAACTACAGCCAAAACTTCTCAGTGGTAAGTGGCGTAATGGATGCAATGAAATGAAAACAAGCTCCTCATGTTTCACTTAACCAACCCACGCACCCTTCTTCCAACTCTTATTGCTATTTGCACCAAGAACTGGTTCTGTTGGCCAGTCATCATCAAAACCATGGCAGTAACTAGTTCTTAATAAGCTAAGAGATCCCAAAACACTCTTCCTGAGTAATTTTTTTTTTTACCTCTTGTTTGAATTCAACAGTCTCGCTACCATCTTCTTCTTTTGTTTTCACCAAGGACATCTTGACCCAAGTTCGAAAGCCTCCGGAAAATTTCCAGCTGGAATATGAACTTTCACAGTCCTTCATGAATTCTGCCTTTTCTGGACTAAAGGAAAAAGACCATTACTTTACTGACCAAACTCAGAGCAGTATCTGAGCACTGTAGGCAGGAGAATGTCAGATCTACACGCACTTCAAAATGTGTTCACAATTCCTTTTACGTTTCAGCTGCTGAAATTCAGCATATCTAAGACACTGTGAGTCATGATGTTTTGATTAACGGTAGCACTTGCACTTGTGTTCTTAACGGCAGAGGACTTAACCTGGTGCCCTACCACCCTAGAGTTCTGCCTGCCCCTAGGGATTGTTCTGCCTCATAGGGGAGCTTTGTTCTGCTCATCTGTCATCTCTGGGACAGAAAGGAGAAGAGCCAGGACCCCAGGAAACAGCTCGCCACAAAGCTAGGAAGCAAGAGATGGAAGGAACAGCCTAAAGGCAGGGCAGGTGGCTTCACCCCATTTCTGGGATACAAATAAACCAGTTGCAATGCAGACATACTTAAAATGCCTTGAAATTTACATTCAGTGTATTCCTGTTATTTTGGAAACACTATACCTTTGGTGTAAGGCTCCCACCTGCAGTAACACGGCTGTTTTCCCAACAGGCAATCACAGATATTTGTAGCATCACAACAGCAGGACTGCTTTGTGTTTCTTTTTTTTTTTTTTTTTTTAAATACTGTGACCATAAGCCATTTTAAGGCTTCCAATACCTCTCCTGCTATAAGTGGTAAAGAGGTAGCTCTAAGGCCTGTCTGGTCTCCATCCTTTCTCTACTAACTGCAGGACACAGTGAATTAACCATGCTATTTACTTGGAGCTCCTCAGTACCGGATTTTAGCCACTTTCATCTCGTGTCTATGAAATAAGCCTGGCCCTGCAGCTGCTTTTTCAACAAGGTTTCATTTGAAATGAAGGGGTAAACCACCATGATGACTCATGAATCATTAAAGCACAGACTGCTGATTTTTACTAAAGATAGATTTCAGGTTGCAGAGATATGCCAGTGTGTGCTGGTCTTGGAGACAAGGGAAAGGGAAAGGGTTTTCACTCGGATTAAATCCATCTTCCTAGGTGAAGGAAAAGAGTATACTTTGTTGTATAGCAGAGGGTGCGCATGACTAGGTCTGTTGGGAGATTAAGGTATTTTGGTCTTTCAGGAGAAAGATGCAAAGAAGTAAAGGAGAAAAGCAGAGCTGAAGAAGCAAGCTCTTGTCCCAGAGAACAGACCAAATCGGGAAGATTTGTCCTGTACCAGCACTGACTGGATTTACGCTTTTCCTGTCTTTTTCCATTAGTTTTCAGAATCAGGGCTCCTCTTCTTCTCACAAGCCAAGATGCCTTGTCTACAAGGCAGCAAAAGCACGCACTGATAAAAAGAATATCACACTGATGACTACCCTGTACTATGCTGCCTGCTCAGGCTTAACAGAGGAATACGCACACGTTCCTAGGAAGGCAAAACCTAGCTAAGTCATTGCTCTCAAGTCAGGGCTTCAGGTGAATGGGCTCAACCACAGAACTCCATCATGCATACAGACAGGAGAAGCGTTTCTGGAAAGAAAAACTAACACACTTTGTTATCCATCAAGACAGATGATATTCCAAGAGTGTTTTAGCAAGTTAGGAGTATCTTTATTTGTAACATTAGGGTCTTGCATAGTGATCCCAACAAGATGGCAGCGCACCTCTCTAACCCCCACAAGGAAGAAGTGGGCAAAGCGTAAGAACAAAGCCTATCGCCTGACAGCTCCTCACCATACAAACCCATGACACAGGGAGACCTAATCTGACAATGATTTCTTTCCCCGTCGGTATGTAGGTACAGCAGCAGCTGGTGGGACACTACAGAAGAACACAGTGCTTTGCCACGCAGAGGAACGTACATAATTAGCACTCTGCCAGCCAGTCACATGCCTAATGCCTGACTAAATACAGCACCCTAGAAAAGCTTTCCAAACCAACATGGAAAATTGAGGCAGGAAGTTATGACACAGAGCTGAACATGACAGCCACAACTTACATGGTAAGCAGACAGCAGTAGTATACTTTGCCTTCGACAGTAATTGCAGGCTTGAAAAAGAAAGATTAATAATATCTTAGGAGAAGCTGTGGAGAAGTGATCTGAGAAGGCATCTCCTTGCATGTGCCCATAATCCAGACCACTGCCACAGAGCCAAGAAAAAGAAAGGGGGAGGGAGCGCAGGAAGAACAGAGCAGAGAGGCGCAAGCTTTGCACAAATCATAGCAGAGGGCAAATAACGCAGCTTAAAAACCACACACAACTAAGTGAACAGAAGACAGGCAAGGGATTTTAAGCTGAAGAACAATTCTCCAGGCAGTTTCTTTTAATTCCCTCATCACCCCAAAGAAAGGCAACCTGCAAAGACTGCTTTTTTTTTGTGTGTGTGTGTCTTTTGTTCAGTAAATTCTTCTACCTATGACACTGTCCTTTAGATGTATGGTAAGATTCCTGGAATACTCTGCAACAGGCTCTCCAGGATGTTAATGGTACCTCAAGACCATGCAAAAATTCCAACATCACAGCAGAGGAATGCAAGAGGCTCCTCTCTCACTTGGGTGAACTACGAATCCCTGGTCTCCTCTCAACCAACGCTCTCTGGTAACCACTGAGAGGTCAAACTACTAACAGGGAGCCCACTGCCCCAGCACAGACTGATTGTCAGACCACGAGAGATTGCATTTGTCCCAACAGTGGGAGTTGCTAACCGAATTCTGGACTGGGGTGTAGTGGATCCTTCTAACACCAATCTCTATGGACCAACCCACAAGAGCCAGAGGCAGCTTAGGACGTCCCACCAGCGGATTGCAATGCAACAGCAAGAGGCAAAACCACAGATGGGTCAAACCCAAATGTGTTTATTGCTTTTGCTTTTCCCTAGATGGGGAAACTCTCAAACAGCCATGGGATCTAATAAAGAGTCAGATGGTGTGATGGCAAAAGTCTCCACCTTTCTATGTTATAATTTATTTCTTGGCACGCAGCGATGCAGACCAGAGACATGAACATGGAGCTCTGTTTAGACCCTTAAATAATCTCTGATCTGTTCAGACCAGTATTCATAATTTCACATTACTCTAAGTTATTTTATATGCTACACTAGCAATAGTTTTGTCAGTAATATGTTCAGAGGATTTTCTTAAACCCATGTATTATACTAATGACACCTCAGGAAAGGAACTCGTATTATTAGCTACACTTTTTTGGCAATTTGCAAGGGTTTCATTAATTTCTTCCCTCCACTTAATATGGTACAGACAGCAACTGCCATTGCCTTTAAAAAAAAACAAAAAAGAGAGAGAAGAGAAAAGCCAGTGGCAGTACCCCTCCAACTCACAGGCCAACAATAGCACACAGTTCAGCAGTGTTCTGTGAAGGCCAGAACAAAACTGGCAAGCAGTGCCGGTTTCATGTAGTCTGTCGATCCAATTTTAACAGAAGAGCTGCAGAGAATAAAACCCTTGACAGAAACAACTGGACCTTGAGTCCTCACCACTTGCTATGCCTCAGAAAAAAACACTTAAAGATACAAGTCTCTAGATGCCATTTTTATTATTGCTTATGGCTGATGCTTGCAGCAGCCTTCACTGACGCTATTATTGCTATTTAAAGCAAAAGTGAGCTGCACGTAATACTGCCTACACAGAAACTGTGGTGTAGATACAGCAGGACTCTTCTCATCAATTTCATAGGGTTTTGGATTGTGATTTAAGATGATGGAATATCCTACACGTATATTTTGCAGCAGTCTGCCTGCCCAGCCCAATCTAAGCTGTTTGCAGCCATGGCAAAAAACTGTAAAGGTAATTATGATATCTCATGAGTTTTAACATATATCTCAGCATCTTTGATAACGCTTTACATGAATTGCTGGACACAGTGCTAATAATATGCTCTCATAACCAGTAAGCGAGATACTTTGTCAGGAAAAGTAGTTAACAGTGGACAGCAATTGAAGTTTTTTAGAGACCGTATGGAAGGATACACAACAGTTTCTACAGATATCTTAGTCCAGACTTCCCATCAACTAAATTTAGCATCTGCTGATGAACCAGAAATCATTTCTATTTTCTCTTCTGCTAGAAGTTGGACAGAACGAGTACATTCCACATATGCATGCGGTTTCACGTGCAGTTCATAGTCAGGAGAAAACGTAAACTTTTAACCTGCTCTGAGCCTGTCCAGTTCATGCCCCGGGAGGCCAGGACCGCAATACACAATACTGAGCACGACAAGCCATACAATTTGTACCAAGCTTTGGAGGATCCTACAAAACAGACACTACTGGCCTCTTGCGCACAGCCGGTTCTCTTACCGCATTTCACCTAGACACACCGATCGTTTACCACTAAGTTTAAAGGCCTACATACCTTTGCCAGTTTTACTGTTATCTGGGTTAGTTCAAAACCATTTTTGACTTGCATTCCTACTACCTGCTGCGAACAGGTACAGAGGATGCATCCCCAAACGGACACCACCACTTCCTACTTTTTCACTTTGCTCCAAGCATAACCCAGGCTCAGGCTTCACTCTCCCAGCTTCAGTTGTGGTGCCTTCCAACACCAAGACAAGGCAGCTTCTCTAGGAACAAAACAATACTTCCCCATCTCTTCGGGGATCGATTCTGCCATCTAACCCGTTTGACCTGGCAAACTCGGAGGCAGGAGGTTGCAATCCAGGTTTCTACCAAGTAGCTTACAGGTGATTCTTACCAATTCATCTACACTGGCACAAACACAGCCTTAAAGCTAGGACCTTCGCAATACTGCTTATTGCTGTTTTGCACATTTAACCTGCCTTTGCACAACATGTGGCACAACCACTTGGGACAGCAGCATGCAGGCTTGCAGCTTGCTTTCAGAAACACTGCCAACTGAAGTAGGACATACATGTTTTAATTTGGGAAGAAACAGCTCTTTAAAACGGCTTATCTGCAAACTGATACAATGAGCACAGAAATGTGGCTTCCAAGACTTGAGTATGCATAGGTCAAGTTGTATCTTGGTAAGCTGGCTCATTCTGCAAAGAGCCAGGAACAAGATGCAACACAACTGTGCCTTCTGCTCTGTGTTTCACAAGGGGTGGTCTCAGACAGTGCTTGTGTCTTGCAGTATAGAAACAGCTGTGCACCTTATTGGAGTCAGTCCCACTGGATATACCACTAACTGTGGCACAAGACACAAAAACTGAGAAAAAACAACACAGAAGGAACAAGTAGCACCTTCTACATCACTATTCTGGTATTTTCTCAGCCTAAAATAACAATACCTAAAATACTTGGGACATTAACATTTTATGAGGTGTTTTAGTACAGTTACAGAAAGTAATAACTTAAGACTGAAGTAGAAATACTTTGTAAAAAGCAAATTCAGATAATTGTTCTTTGGCCACCCAGAGATACTGCGACTGAACACTTCCAGTCTTTGCTTGATCTGAAAAGCACCAGTACAATCATGTCCAAGCCTCCAAGAATGCTTTGTTACGATAAAATCCGTTATTTCTCTTCCCTTCCCCCACCTAATTTTGTTCTGCATATGGCCTTTATCCCCTGTCCCTTTTTCGCTGAGCATCTGACTGTTACCAAATTAAAGCCTTCTATTAGGTCTCACTGTGACTAATATCTCTTGTTAGCTTTTAATCTGGATCACAGAGAGAACAACAAAATCTGAATTCAAATAAAAGCAAAAATTGAACGGTTAAGTATGGAATTTATCCTCACAAGGTGGGAAAAAGTTTGGGGCTCTCAAGAAAGTTTAAGACGGGATTAATTCCACTCCTGTTAAAATTAGAAGAAGGTTGATCAGTCACTCCAATGGCACCAATGTCAAACCAATACGAAGCCATTTTGAAAACCCCATCTATAAAATTACATCATTCTGTAGAATCTTACATAAAGCTAGCAATACAAAGAAATATAGTTAATCTTTTAATGAAATCACAACAAATCAGTCTAGGGATCTGATCTTTACAGTAACTGCTTTAAAAGAAAAAAAAAAAAGGTACAGAAACGTTAGTGTTCTCAGTGGACGTCCTGAGCTCACTGCCCAGGACAGCACACTGCCTGATCACCCCCAGCAGCAGACAGCGGTAAGCCAGCACAAACTTCAAACTCTTAGAAAATCCAGCAATCAATCGCTGAAGCATAGCTGAATGGCAGTTTTTGTCACTGAGAAGGTCCTCAATTCATTTTCTAGAAAGTAAGATTAGCAGCCTAAGACATGAAAGAGCATCAACATTACCCAAACATTAAAAAAAAAAAGAGAGAATGTAAAAGCCTGTCTGAGTTTTACTAAAAAAGCTCTGCTTTCACTAGTATTGTTGTAGCAAGTTCAAGGCAGTTACAGGCTCATCCTTTTACATACCTGTTGATGAACTCTTGGAAAGAAGAAAACAGAAGGTAGTCAATGGCACTAAAATCTTGGTCTGTTCCATTTAAATGAAACTGCAAAAACACCAGTTCCTTTTTCTTTACATCACGAGGGCCTTGAACAACTAAAGCATACTTCTGTAAAAAGACAGAGGGATAGTGAGAGTAGTAAAGGAATCCTCATTTCCTGTTCATGAATTTGCCATCTGTCACTAATACTGTATAGAAATCTAATACACACCAAGATTTTCTTGGCTGCTACCAAGTATACATCTTATATATATTTTATATATAAGCAATATTAAAATATCTAACAAGAATGCCAACTGAATCCTTCCTTTCAGTTTCAAAATTAAGTCTTTACATCAAGATTTAGTGTTTTTCTAAGAAATCTGCATTAGCATCATAGTCTTTTGGGTTCATGTGGAATTACCAGTCAAGGCCTTGCCACTTGCATTCTGCAGAACAACAATCAAAACCGTTTTGAGCATTAAAGTTTAGGAACTTTCAGCTCTTGACATGAAACAAGTTAATGTCGAGGTTAATGTGGAGAACATCGGGCTTCTCCTTAAGAAGAACAGTTTCACAGCCCCCAGCACCTCAAGTAAGCTGCTGAAAGGGGGAAAAAAAAAAACACACACAACAAAAAAATGCTAGCAGGCAGAATACAACTTAAGGTAGTGCAGGCACTATATTGAACAGCAAGCTGCTGCTTGCAAAAGGACTCAGCCAATTTGAACAGGGCTTTACATGGTTCAGAGCTCTCTGCCTCAGTGCCTCTCCATTCCACTGCGGGACTAGAGCCTATTGGATCAGCAAGCTTCGACATGAATCTGCCACGCAGCATAAAATGCATGTTCTTAGTTTGTTAAAATATGCAAAAAGAGCATATTACTGGCAGAAATTAAATTAGACTTGCACCTAGAACATTACTTTCAAATATACTAAGGAACTGCTTCCCAGAAAGAAACACTGATTCGACCAAGGGCAAAACATGAAGAGGAAAAAAGCTGACCAAACAGGTACCTAGATTGTTTGTTCACATTTTGTTTCCTTAAAAACAATCTGAGCAATCGCTTTACACACAAATGACCATATTTAATACTTTATTTTTTGAACATTTATTTATACAGAAGCTAGATTCCCTGCATTTTCAAGGGCAATTTAAGACAGATTATCACTCAATGTACCCATCTTACTGGCTCACAGCATTTAAATGTAATGAAACACTTGGTGCCCAGCTAAGATTTTTCCAAGTGTGACAAAAATAGTATGTAATTCCCAGCAAACATACAAAAAGAGAGAAGCTATCCTGCTTTAACAGAATAACTGCTACCGTTTTCAATCAAAGTTAGATTTACTATATCACGGAATATGCTTGCCAGTTCATTTAGGAGAGGAATGAAGCAAGGGCTTCATAATGAAAAATTACTTATTTTGTCCCATTCAGGTTTTCAGGCTGCACACACCCACATGACAGCTGATCTTCCATAACACATATACACACTGACTGGGGTCTTTTACATTTCTGAAAACAAAAGGACAGATGGCTTGAAAAAAAAAACAGAAGCAAGGATTTTTTGCAGCCCTCAGTAAATACTTGTACTTTCAAACACCATTGCCAGCAGAAAACACCCACTGAATAAGCTTTATTCTATAATAATATTATTACCATGGTTTGATTAGTAAAAGGATCTGTGTAGTTGATTCTCTGAGTGGTGCATTCAATGTCTCCTGGCTGACCTGGATTTATCAGAGGTGGAATGTGATCATAGTAATGATGCTTGCAGCTAAGCAGCCGAGCTTTGCCTGGGTAAAAGGCAATACCTGTTGTGGGAGAAAAAACAACGAAGACAGCTGATTTCTTTGCCAAGTACACAGATTTTCATTCTGGGATTTAATCCCACAGGATACTGAGCTATCCTCAAGATCCAGCAAAACAATCAAAGTAAACCACACACTTCGGCATTTTTCTGGAGTGGGACAAGAGTGCCAGCTGGAGCAGGACAGAACCCCCACAATGCATTGAAAAAAAATTAGCGTTCATATTCTGTTACAACAATTCAAGGTTCACAGAAGCTACTAAGTTTCCCTAGTCTTGCCACAAACCAGCAGCGAATACATCAGTCTCTCTTGCCCCAAATGAACTGAATGTGTAAAGTAAGTTAGGAGTCCAATGAAGTGAAATGGGACATGTAGCGATTCAGCATGCACATGTTTTCAGACATTATCATTTAACATGTCAAATTTTAATTGGAAATAATGTATGTACTATACATAATAGATCAAAGATCACTGGCTGATCAAACAAAAGTGAAAAGATGCTCTTCAGAACATCTAGCATCTGCTGTTCACTGAATACGATGTCATGATAAAAATCAAAGCCATCAAACAAGTACTGTTACCATCCTTTATTACTTATATCATTGGGTAGGCAGGCTATGACTTCACCTGTATGGAAATCCATATACACCATACACCTACTGTTTCAGACCAACAGCATGCATTAGGAGAACACCTCAGTTACCTCAGCTGTAGAAGGCAAGCAAAATACAAGGCCCAAAACCAAAAACCCTGGTACGCCACAAATGCCACACTTATTATTTGAAAAAAGGTTGCTCAAAGATAATCTAGACCAACTACCAAAAAAAAAAAGCATGATTTATTAGATATGACTAATGCACACAACTGACATTACATATCTGACAAAATGTGAGACATCACAGCAATCAGCATGTATCAATCTAAAAATGCTTTATCCCTTTCTTCAGTGCTCCATGCTTGCAACTTGCCATCTCATCCCTTTAATAGAGCAATGAAGTAAAGGGCTACTTTAATTTAGGTTCTCTGATCTGGCAGGGATCCCTGAACAATACTTTTGGATTTACATGTATGTTGCTGTGCTTCTTTAAATTTTCTTCCTGTTGCTGTATGAAAAGCTCACATGGAAAAAAAAAAAAAAAAAGAAAAAAAAAAAAAAAAAAGAAAAAAAAAAAAAGGCCTGCTCTTAATATCAGATCCATATGGTCCAAATGATGCAAGGACCTACTAACACTACTTACAGAGCTGAGCCTGACTGACCATACAGAAAAACAACTACAGGAATATGGCAACAATTTGCAATGCTCACCTTTCAGCCACAATTACTGGAGTGGTTATTTGTAAAATGTGGTAACGCTTCAAACAAAAGTGTTATTCTTAAATTGGAAACTGACCTATGACTGGTTCAGCTGCATTTGCTACTGCAGCTCTATTTATGAATGGTTACTGGATAACTAAAAAAAAATAACAACGATAGAACTCACTATTCAAAAATGCTTCTGTGGTGTAATCCCTCTTGCAAACTGCAACACATTTTTCTGATGCCACACTGCATTTTTACGCCAACATTGTTCCCTCCAGTCACATCACTTTTTCATTGCCTACTGATGTAATACCAAGTTGTAAACAACACAGAACAGAAGCAGAAAGTGGTATTGTGGTTATTTTGTGGTTGGTTTGAGAAATTCACCTTCTTTACAGTCAGGAGCATCTCACTGTCCAGTGCAGCACTGAGGTCCTGATACACATCCTATGTGCTACCCTGTTTGAATGACACAGTTTTGGGAATATTTTCATAAGGAATTATCTCCTTTCTCTAAAAGAGGACCCATTCTAGAGTCTGAAAACACTTCTTATCTATCAAATGTTGCATAATGCTCCACAGCTACTGTCATTCATGTTATTGGCATGAAAGTTCCCAAAATCTCCCGTACAATATTAACATTTCCGTGCAAAGTCAACACAACATAGATTAAAAAAGACAAAGTGAAATACCTGGGTCAAAGCATTATACGCACTCTGGGCCCTGGAGAACCAACACCCAAAATTTAAAACAATCTAAGACAAATGTGAACAACAACTTAACCCATTCTGTTTGTTCCCACTCTTACCAGGTGCATCATACAAGGACACTTCCTTGTAAGAGACGGACATCACCGGGTGCTTGAGCTTCTCCCTGAAGTCACTGGTGGTTTGGTAGACAAGGAACACAGCTACAGCCATGAGCAGCAGATAAATAAACAGGAGAATTACTGAAAAAACATTCTTTAGGCAGGTCTTGCTGAAACGCAAAGAAGGGGCAGTGGTACCCAGTTCGCTATCTGGAACCAAACAGAGTATGGATTAGGACTTTACAGATACTTGGGCTAAATGTATGTAGTGCTCATTTAAAGATCAATCACTTGAGAGGAAAGTAAGCCTCAAACTCAGCTTGATTTAAAAAAAACCCACAACTATTGCTAGTTTTGATGATCAGTCAGACAGATGCTTCCTTGTCAAGCATGAGGCATATCATCCAGAGATTATGCCTCTTTTTCACATGTTGAATTTGGCACTCTGCTCAAGGACACGGCAGGCAGGAAACAAGGTTTATTTCCAAGGATAACTCAGAAACAAAGTTCAAAGCTCCTAAGAAAAAAAGTCTGTTGATGGCCAATCTTTCCTCCTGGAAAAAACAACTTCTTTCCCCCCCTCCCAGTCTGAAGTGATTCTCATAGACTCAGCATATGCATCAGCAGAGAGATTTAATATTCTAATGCTCTTACACAGCTATCTGCACTGCACGTCCACCACAGTAGAAGTCGCTAGATTTGTTACCCTCTCATTTTTGGACTCTAGTTTGTGACTCCTTGTGCATACCACATAAATTTCACAAAAGGATTCTTCCAATTATAGCTAGAAAAAGACCAACCCGATTCTCTCATAGTCTCCTTGCCTTCAAAGCTTATTATCTGAAAATCCTCACACTGGTCTCACTTGTACACAGACACTGCTTTCCCCATACTCCTTGCATTCGCCATTTCTTTTGGCAATACTCGTAAGGAGAAAGTTCATGTACTCCTGAGTTACACATCATATTTTGATCATGAGTGATACATAACTGAACACACAAAAGGAGCATTACAACCCAACATATGAAAGGAGATAAGTAGGCATATTTTATGCTGACTTTTCTGTGTAGTGTAACGTAACGAGTCAGGCCATGCTACACTCTGCCCTTCAACTATAACAGCACGGTTTGGTGTTTGTTCCTTACCACAGCAAACGCCAGCCTTTCAGTAAATCCTACCAAACACATAACCTCTTACAAAGGTCCATGGTCACACATGTGCTCCCAAGTTACGTGCCAGGAGATGGCAGCCAAGGAAATCAGGACATTAATAGATAGAAAATTGCACTACTGAAACAAGTATGTCTTAAACAGATGCAAAACATTTAGTCAATACTGTTTCAGGTTGGCGTACCTTAATGACTACATCGGAGCTGCAATGAGCCCATGTGACACTGCCCCGCACTCTCCAAAAGCAGGTACGAACAGTCTAACCAAAATCTGTTTAAAAGCACATCTGTTCAATATTGCATCTTGCTCGTGTAAATCTGGCACAGACTTTGCCTGCAATTCACGGCCATCACAGACACTGCAACTCAGGTAAGACACATCATAAAGGAAGATGACATACTAAGCTATCTCTAAACCAGATGTGCTGAAACTTCTTTAGTTGAGCACAGTTCATGACAAAGAAATGTTCTCATCTCAACCCTTAGAAAAACTCCTTGACTTTCTATTAGTACTTATTCCCCAAAATAAGTAATTTAGTGTTTTGCTTGCTTTCAGAAATGCAATAAAAAAACCCCAACCAAACACACACACAGAAGCCACTTATCAGGTACTTAAAATTGGTCATTTCTGGGTCAATAGTTCTCACCTGGTAAAATAACAGAACTGGCATCTTCATGAACTTCCATCTCTCCTTCTCTCTCATGTGTTGGGTTTTCAGATACTCGCTCCACATCTTCACTCAGCTGTGTAGTTAAAACAGTGGTTCAATTTCCAAACATGCTCTCAACTTGCAACTGCTGGAATTTCTATGGTATAAATAAAAGAGGCTCCAACTAACCAAACACACAAAAACATGCCCCCAGTCCAAGAGCACCCAACATCTGTTCCACTTGTTCACAACAGCCACATTAATTCTTAGCTGTAGGTCTAGATAAAGTGACTTGCACACTGCAAAAAGAGAAAGACAGCACATTAAATTTAACCTACTTCTACCCTGCTGCTTCAACAATAACATCACCTTTTCTTTCAAGATCAAAGTAATTGTTTCCCTGGCAGCTTCAGCTCACTTTAACGCCCCCAATTAGGACAATAAGCAGGAACTTTGTTCTGTCACTCAAGAACATATTTTTAGGCACAAACAAACCACAGCACATACCAGCAAACAGGGCATTAGCACTTCTTAATAAAGAGGTGCAAAATTAGCAAGTTGCATTTTGACAGGTATTAGGGCAAGTAACTCCAGTGCAGCCTCAGCCACATAGGTAGGTAGGTCATTACAAGACAACAGTCAAACAACCCTACGTTTCTGGTACTTATTTGAGCTCACTGTACATATTATTATATACGAGTGGTTATGCAACTAATTAGCCTTCCAGTGTTTCTAAAACAACAACAGAGACCAGATGTTTTCTTGTTTTGCTATTCAGAGCTATGGGCCCAAACTGCCAGGACACTTCTGTCAAAGTCAGAAGCTTGTCACATCAGATAGGCATCACATGAGATCATGAAGCATTAGACTTTATATACATATATCGTATCTCCTGTATGTTCTCCAAATTTCTTTTGTGGCAGTGACTGACGTACAAATTACACCAAGGCAAACTGGGGCATAAGCTTGCAGCACATCATGTGTTGCACAGTAACTGTCCAAGCTAAACACTCAGCATCACCTACCTAATTAGGCAAGGAAGACTAGCTTTGTTTCCTATTGCAAGGAAAATGGGGGCACAGTTAATGCAGCAGCCATGCTGAATGCTATTGAACTTCACACCCTCAACTTACTCAACAGTAACATGTATGTATCCATAAGCAAGTGCTTCTATTTCACCCAACTTTAATTCAGTATTGAAATCAGCATTATACCATTTACAGATCATCATTTGCACTTATGGGGAAAAAGTCCACTCATTTTACACCTTAGAAGCCTGACATAAGTTCTCCATCATCTCCTGCTATATTTCTGTATTCATTTCCACCATGCAAAGCAAGTTGAAAGCAGTTACCCAGTTGTTTTTTAAATGTTCTGCACATAAATAAAGCATGATTTCCCATAGTGTGAGGCATGGTGTGAACAGGTAACTAACAGACTAAACTCAGCTCATTTGCAGGAGACTTATCAGGGTCCAACTGAAGATACTTTTTTCAATTATCCTCATAAAATAAGGAAAAATTAACACTCTGCTGCTTTTTGTAGAAACACACCAGTTCTATTTGTTTACCTGACCCAAAATAAGCTATTCTGACAGAAAAAGAGTATTCACTGAACCTCTTGTACCGGTTAAGCTAAATCAGCTAAGAAGCCAGTTCAAATTATACTCATGCAAATTCCTTGTACCAGAGCCGATACAAAAAGTTTAACATAAGTTACAAAGTCACTACATTTTCTCAGCTGATTCCCACACCTCTCTGGTTCAGCCAGGTTCCCCTGGCTCAGGCACCTCATCAACTGAGGTTACGTAGAGGGTAAGCGAATTCTATTCCTGATAGCAAGAAGACCCCAACACAAGTTTAAACAAGAAATGTTGCACGTTATGTTCTTATCATCTCAAGAGAACCTACAGTGATTCTTCCACAGGTAGGAGAAGAGAAGAAACTCAGAAAATGTAACCTGTCAACATTCCTTAGAAACAAGACAAAAAAACCCACAAATATACAACTATGGTTTTTTATCTCTGCTCATAAGCTTTTCACACATAAAACCAGTGAAGGACAGCTAGTCAAAAGCAGAAGCGCTACATTGCCCCAGGGGCAGTGAGATGGTTGAGCTGATGTGTAAGACCGCCTAAAACCAACTAATTTCACTGCAAATCCTGAACACCTGACTTGACAAGAGGTGAAGCTGCATAAACCTACTGAGGCCACCAGGAGCCTAGCACTGTTCGTGGCTCAGCCGCTGTGTTCTGAGCATACAGCACGCTGACTCCACGAGGCACAGCAGCACAGACCAACAAACCCAACAACCCACAGACATGTCGAGCTACAGTCTCCTAATGACTAGGAAGCCAGCACAGCACTACTGCACGTCAGCCAATTCTACTTTCTTCACACTTGACAGAATCTGCAAACCAAGGCAAATTACAGCAGTGAACCTGGTGTACACCAATGGCGTTCGCTCTCCCAGGCCAGCTCTTCCTACCTCTTATTTTTAATAAAGAGGGGATGCATGGTGCTAACGTAGAAGGAACACAGACGTGCAGGGCAGTTAAGCTTGCAATAGGATGCAAAGATAGGCTAGGATGTCAAGAGCAGGAAGGGCACAAAACAGACCTTTGTTCAGCATTCCTCTTGGCTCAGCATGTAGAACTGAGAAACAACTGCAGGAGCCTGAACGTGACCTGGCAGTTCCTTTTCAGTCCTGCACACAGAGAAGCACTGAACGAATGGAAGCTCAGAAAAGGCAATTCCAGACATTTGATCATGCCTGCTAGGGGCAGGAGCATCACAGGCTGCCCCAGGTACCAGAGAAAGGATGGAAACACAGCTGCTGCACTTACGCACAATCTAGACTTGCGCCACGGAGTTTGGGACAATCCCGAACATATGCAGCAGTGTCAGTGGTGGTTGATACACAAGCTGGAAACATAACATGCACAGACCAGTCCATACTTCAGGCATCAGTGCGACTTCATTAACTCTCTCAAGTACCTCTCGTACATACAAGCTCTTACAGGAGTTAATTTCAGGCTGATAATGACAGGATAAAACCTTCCTACCGGACATAACCCTCTTAAATAAAAGGAGAACTTGTCCATACAGGCCTTTGGCTGGTCCACTGATTCATTACCTTCTAATGCTTTCTAGCCTGGCACAAAAATCCAGAAGCTGAAACTAAACAGACAGTACTAAACTAAATTAGAATGTATTAAACCAGAGCCTCAAACTACCCATCACATGCAGAGGAAGGCAAACATCTGCATTCCTTTCACCTGCAAGACGCAAACAAAAGTGCCCTGCTGCAAGTCTCTAGCCTTGCTGAACTTGGCACAAATAGCTTCTATCTCTAGCAGGAGAGATAGGAACGAGCAAGGAATTCCGGCTGCTGGAGCCTGAGCATTGATATGCAAACCAGGCAGTGCCTCTTGGCAGGATGATAACGCGGCCTTCAGTTTCATACGGGAGAGCTCTGGTACCAAAGTCGCTTCTCACCCCGACAGACCATCTCCTTCTCAGGAAAGCCCTGGTCACAGAGCTCACCGGCCAGCTGTACCTAGCTCAGACACTTCAACGAACCAGGCTGAAAGTTAAAACATGAAATTAAGTGCCCCCAAAACACCCGTTTCTGTCCGGCGGGTGCAGGTGCCACCTGCCGTGGCAGTTACCCAGCGGTAGGGAGGAGGGCGAGGGGCAGCCCCCGGCAGGTGACGGCACACGACGACACCCACCCGGCTCGGCCGCCCTTGGAGCGGATCCAGACGGGCCAGAAAGGCCCAGTTCAGCCGCGGAGGGCTCCGGGA
>NW_009625824.1:25024-44335 GCF_000690535.1 Cariama cristata | reverse complement strand
GTGCTCCTTCCCTCCCCTCGCCGGCCGGGGCGTCCTGACTGAAGGGCCTCCGGGGGAGGCCGCGCACACACGCCTCGCCGTCCTCCTCTCCGTCCACGGGGAGGGGGCGGCAGGGTCCGGCGCGGGATCGCAGGAGGCCGGTGGTCCCCGCGGAGGATGGGGAGGGGGTAGAGGAAGGGACCTCCGGAGAGGGGGTTGGTGGCAAAAACTGCCCTGTCGCAGCCTGGTAGTCGCCAGCGAGGAGAAACCAGTGCCTGGGTGCGAGGCAGAGCAGTGGGGCAGGCCTGCTCTCAAAAAAACGGAGCCGGAGATGTGTTTTCCAAGTCTGTGCCGGTCAGCGTGGTGTCTGGGAAGGGACAGGCGGGGAGCTGCCTCTGCCAGGGATGGCAATATGGAAGTCGAGTTGCACACCGATAAGGGTAGATCAATACAAATGTGTTAGTGGGGGAGAGGTTGTCTGGTAAACATAATGGAGCCCGCAGCTGGGCGTGGGGGGGCGGCTTTTTGCGGATGAGCTCCAAGATCTGGCTTGTCAGCTCGGAGGAGGCAAGCACAAACTGGACGGCCAGTTACATAGGCTGTTGGGTTTCACTCTGGAAACCTTTGACCCTGTAAATGGTGAAGGCCTCTGCAGGTTTGTGCTGGACACATCGTTTTGATAATAATCTTATCTGTAGGCTAGAAATGAGTGTGTTGGCTCTTTCTTAAAATCAGAGTAGGGAAAATAATTTCCCAGTGGAGTAGGGGAAGTCTATGAATTTAATCACAACACCCTGTGAGTAACGCTAAAGCCAACACGTCATAATTTTGGAAGGAGGCTAGAGAAGTCCTGTAAAGTCTTCACGTAACTACCACAAAAGAAGTCTTCAAAACACTGTGGAATGGGCCAATTATAAAGAACTTAGCACATAAAATAAATTGCCTCTGACACAAGAGGCAAGTTTACAGCAGCAGACAACTCGTGACTGTTCATAGATGACACCACAGTAAATAAGCTATTTTTAGTGTAAAAGGGGGAGGGCTACAGGTTCATGAGTTTGTTTATTTTATTTTAAGGAGCCAGTCTTTTAATGTATGGTGAAAAAGAAAAAGTTAGGCCTGTTGCAGATGTAGTAGCTCTCTGTACTCTTTCATGGGGTGGGGAGGGAGGGGGGCAGGGAATAGCAGCCAGTAGCTAACAGCTTTCTAGTCTGTATCTTCCTTCATGAAGCTTATCTTCTGTGCAGGGATGGCTGTTTGTGGTGGCTGGTAAGTCACGTACTTTATGGTACTTCAGCGAAGCTTTCAAGCTCATTCACAGCTTGCTTTAGATATAGGTAGCTGTTCACATGTCTCAGGCAACTGAGATAGTCTTTTTTGGACAAGCATCTGGTCATAGTATTCTTACTGTATTAAAGTCACTTTTAAATATGGTTAACTGTTATCATAGCAGGCGGTATATTTGTGAGGGTAAAACTGGTCGGGTTTTTTTACACTGTATCTCTCCTGCAGCCAGACTGTTGATCTTCTCATGCAAGAGTCAGGATGTCGTTTAGAACATCCTTCTGCTACCAAATTCCGCAATCATGTCATGGAAGGAGAATGGGATAAGGTAACGTAGGGCTTATAGGACTGTATTAACCACTGTTTATAGTATCTGTGAGAGAATTCAAAATCCACCTTCCTTATATACTTTTTTTTTCTTATGCCGATTTCTGCAGGCTGAGAACGACCTGAATGAACTTAAGGCCTTAGTGCATTCTCCGCATGCAATTGTGGTAAGAGGCACACTTGAACTCTTTCAGAGCTGTATAGTTGGACTAATTGTAGTGGTGTAATCTTTCACTATGGAGTTGGTTGTCTGTAGTTCTTTACTTTTTTGTTTACTTTAAGCAGCTTGCATGCTATCTCAAACATCATACTAATCTGAACTTTTAAAATTCTTTTTTAGAACGTGAGATAGGAAGTCCAAAAGTATTGAGGCTAACATTTGGTGTACTGAATGTTTAAACTTTGTTAAACATACTTAACTGATAAAATATAAATCCTGTAACGGTCTTAAAATAGGTCAGTTTCTGTAGAAACTGCCTATATTGAATACTAATTTCAAACTTGAAATACTTCTCACAATCTCTGTATTTATGGGAGTCAGGTCTTCTTGAGGGAAGAGAAGTTTAGAAATAAAATGCAGCAATACTAATGTGGAGTTGACATTGTAATAGCACATTACAAGAATATAGAGGCTGCTATAGACCGTGAACAATACTGTTGCTTTTCCAGATGGCTTCTAAAGAGCAAATGCATTTGTATTGCTGTTTGGGATTTTATTTAGAGCTTTTTCTCTCTGGCTGGCTTTTTTCTTTTTTTTTAAAGATGAATCTAGAAATAAAAGGTTGGTAGATCCCATGACTTGACAATTGCACTATGTGGTCTTATGATTTCAGTTACTTTGAGGAAAGTGTTTCTTGGTTTGATATTTCGATCTCGAGATGAAAATCATTACTTAGCTCTTCAAGTGGCTTGTTCTGCTGTGTTTAAACGTTTATTTTAACGAAATGAAGTTATAACAACTATGGTCACTTAGGAAGAAAACAGTAGCAAGGCTTTTTGAAGTGTCTGTGACTGTAAACAATGAAGAATCAGCTGATGGCTGCTTAGCTCCACTTCTAGCTGATTCATTTGTTGTCAAGACAATTTCCTGTCTGGTGGGGGAGGGAGAGAAAGAGAGAACAGGAAGTGAAGTAGGAAAACCAGATGTTTAACAAAACATCAGGGGGGACTTGAGAGAAGTTTACATTCTGTTCTATTAACTTGGTCAAAGCTTAGCACCTCTTAATTAGGCTAGTAGCTCACTTTCTCTTCTCTCAAAGACTTGACATACATAAGATTTACTGTTCAAACCGTGTAGAATATTGCATGCAGCTTTCAATAGTTTGTGGAGACTGAAAGTGTGAAACCACTGTCTGTGAATATGAATGGTCATTTGAAGCAGATTTTTTCATGTTTCTAACTTCTAAAGTTACCAAGTTTCTCTGTAGTATTAAAGTGTTTTACATGTCTGAGAGTCAAGAGGTTTAACTGGGTATCAGCATTGTACTTTCTGGAGAACTTAAATTAAGGAAAAAGGGGACACTTCGCTTCTGTTGTTTTGGAGGGCTCAGGACTCTGAAAGCATGCTCTTCTTAAATATTGATGTCTAACTGCTTGAATAAAACTTGGTGCATGAAAAATACTTGGTTTAGACTGAACTTTACCTGGACCAAATATTAACTATTTTCTTTTTAAAGTTGTTTGCCTTTTTATATAAAAACTTCATATAATTTAAAACAGATAGCACTAGTAAATATCTTACGTGTGTGTGTTTGTAAGACAGTGCTAATTTGCAAGGATAAGTTGAGCTTGTGCATGCTCCATCACATGCGCCCTGTCTCCATCCCCAACTGGCTTTTTTGTTGATGGGTTGAGATGATGGGTGGGTATTAGTGTAGTCAGCACCTGGAAAACTAGTGAAAGATCATTACAGGTAAGGAGGGATGCTTAATGCTGTGTAGCTAATCCCCGACTGCAACAAAGCCAGAGCTAATGGAGATGATAAATGTCTTGATTAGGGAAAGCCCAGACAAGATGCTGCTGCAGGTAACTCTTCAAAAACAGGCAATTAGAATTTGGGTTTCCTGACTCTTGACTTGTGACTCATACTGTATGACTAGATGTTTCAAAAATGTGTGCGTACAAGAAGAATGGGTACCTAAAAGTTTAGATGACACAGAGTATTTAACAAAGTGTGTGGGTGTTGGTGGTTTGTTTTTGTTTTGTAGTTTGTTGGGTTTTTTTCCTTATAGTTAATATGACCTGGACAAAATAACCAGGATACATAGCTGCTTTTGAAATGCTTGGTCAGTGAAGAGGATACATCTGTATTTTGAAAATTCTGTTCCTCTTTTAATTTCCTTATTTCTGCAAAGTGCTGTAAGTTCTACAGGTGAAAACACTAAACATGAAGTGGCCGATCTCCGTTTGTAAACTTTTGATGCTGTGCATTGATATGTTGCGGAGGGGGGATGACAGTTTGCTATCTCTGTTTGTGTCAACACAACTGAGTGCTACGTAGTGTGTGATTATTCATGTTTACTTTTTCAGCATATAAGATACAGCTGTCTTGAGACAATCTGTAGGAAAACTTTATAGTTGATTCAAGCATGTTATTTTTCTTTGAGTAACACTTAGAAAGTATCAGCTTCAAGCCAGCCTGAAGTTTTGTTTGCTTTAGGGCTACTCAAACATATTATGACATCTATCTTGGGTAACTAATTGAACCTAGGAAGAAATCTGGAGGTTATTTGTCTGTAGTCATCTAGAATATACTTTCAAATTGCCCTCTTTGCTTTTTATTTTCTTTTACTTAAATGAGGCTTTCCCTCAGTTCTGGAGGTATACAGCCTGCAGCAGGCAGTACAACAAAAAAAGTGATACATATCTTGTCAGTTTGCTCAAAGTGCTCCACCTGCCTGTATGATGTCCCTCTTGCTACCAGCGATATGGGCAGTTCCCTATTGGAATGAATTGCTCTTTAAGTGACAGGATTTGGTGTGGTTGAAGCCTTGTTAAATTCTATAGGCTAGAATATTTTCTGCTCTTTACATATCAGATCTTACATTTAAGTTTTGGATGCTTTTTAAGTGCTTTTATCAGTGTTTTACAAGACTATCAAAGTAATAAAGACTACGAAGTAATGAAAATTGGGGTCTTAGTTCTGCAGGCTGTAAGCAGTTAGCTACTGCATTGAGTTTGTCTTGAAACATCAGCTGATAATTTCAGCCTGTCTTTTAATTTGTCTTCATTTCAAAGAAGAGTTGTTTCAGCGGTGTTTGCTTATTTATTTTGAACTTTTACTACAGTATAAAACTGTGGTGGAGCCTGTTAAGATATGCAGGTCAAAAATAACAGCAAACTCTAAACCTAAAATTAGGTTGTTAGGCATTTTACTCTTTCAGCTTCTGAAGATTTGATGCTGTAACCAGTGATAAAAATGGCCTGATTTCTTGACTGGTTGGGTGCTTGTCCTATTATTTTCACAGTTGTGTTGCTGAGGCTTTCACCTTTGGTTTCTTAGTGCTGGTGAATCGTAGTGCATGCAAAACTTACTCTGCAAGGGACTTTGCTGCTAACAATTAGGACAATGAAGGAATAAAGTACTAAACATTCGTGTCAGTAGTCGAAGGCTGTAGTTTGAAGAAAGCAAAATGCTAATAGTACATACATTAAAACAAACAAATAAATCCTCTAAATCTATTAACTCTGTTGTTTCTAGAAGCTGTTATTTAAGTGTAAGTTGAACCTCTGATCACCCTGGGGTAAACTAAGACAAAGTAGTGCACTTTATCCTCATCCTCTCTACAGAATTAAAAGACAGGATGAGATAGTGATAACTGAACAAAGCCAGCCAGACAGCAGTGCTGAAACTGCTGTATTGGACTTTCCATGGGTCCTGCAGGGTGAAGAATCTTTGCTATAAGCTAAGCAATGGTGGTGTCTGGATTTAAATTGTTCAACAGTGAAGAGTGTAATGATGTTGAATTTCCATTGCAAACACTGAGATGATAACAAATCCAAAGCACTTCTATTACGTTGTACATGGTATAATTTGGATATAGTAGTTTTTATTTCCTTTCTTTGGAAGGCAGCTAAAAAATATGGAGAGTGAGTAAGCTATTCTTGTGGGTGCATTGCATCAGGTTAGTTTTATACTCATTCTGTTGTACTTAAAATAGCGGGGTTTGCGCTTTTATTTTACAGTTGCCAATATTATAAAGAGTTCTCTTTCCTTCTGGAAGAGGTTGTTTGGGCTCTAAAAGAGATGATGTACTCAAAATGGTCTTGTCTACCATGAGAAGGTGGTATTGGAAGTAGTCAGCAGTACTATTAGTAGGGCGTATAAGTAGTTGAGAGAAAATAAAGATAAAATTCAGTTGTTCAGGGAAATCTGTTTGTCAGCACAGTTAATAGTTGTACAAAAATGAGTAGTAGGAGGCCATGAGTGTCCTGATACAAAAAATGACTTGAAATATGATGTCACTGGAGTGTGACTTTTGCCTTAAGGAGGCTGTATTCGTACCACTATTTGAGTATGCTGTAGGGCAAGTTTTGGAGCAGTTACCAAAATAGCTTGGAAAATCAATTTAATTTCCCTGTCAACACTTTACTCTAGTCCCTGCTTTTTGCTGTAGATACGTTACAATTTGAAACTGCTTATCTTTTATTCTAATTCTAAATGTTAACAGTAGACTCTTGCATGAAGTGTACAGTACTGTGTTGTTCTGGAGGCTTTTTTATTCCTAATACGCCAAATTCACACATGGCGGTAATGACCTTTTTTGTCTTTTTTTTTTTAAATTACACTTTCTAACCCCAAAACTGAAGCTATAGCTCTTTGGGTAACCTGGCAACAGCATTCTGCATGGTAGTGTTCCTGTAATGCTTTCGTGCAATCGTTGTGACTGGCGTTACAAAAACTGTTTCGGTTTGATGTTGGTTTTTTTTAGGATTTTCTGCTCATTTTACTTTTTTCCCTAAAGAAATAAAATTAACATGCCAAATCCTAAAAGTAGAGAGGGAGAAAGGGTAATTAGATACAGATAAGATTATCACATTTAAGGGAAAGATTATGTAAATTTAGTAAATATTATATGCAGTGAATGGAGAAGGAAGAGGTGGAGGGATTATAGTTTTTATTACAGATTAGAAGTATCAGACTATTTTTTTTAAAACTGGTGATGATCATCAGTGTGAGGTGACCAAGAGGAGTGAAATATGGTATGTGACTACTACCTGAGCATCTCATGCATCCTTGTGAGCACATGCATAGCTGGGAGAGGAGACTCTTATCCCTCCTGCTGCTAGTGTATAAGCAAACAGCGTGGAGTCTGCTGACCTACTGCATGGAACCAACCACTGAGGTTGTAAATAATTGGGATATCTTTCTTTTGGTTTTCTACGTGTCAGGACACCAAAAAATATTCTCTCTCCTGGAAGAACTGTACAGTGATGCTCTAACAATTCCAAACTCGAATAAACTAAAGAGCTGGATAGTGAATGTAATATGGGTTTGCTTGTCGTGTACAGGACAATAGAGTACTACAGACATGTTTGAACATAAATCATCTTTACTATGTAATGCTTTATGCTTCAGAAAGCTATGGGGTAAGTTAACATCACTGTATGTGGAAACTTGCTTCTTTTGAAGAACTGAACATCTCTGGAAGCTAAAACTGCTTTATGTTTTAACTTTGGATTTTACATATAATAAGCCTTAAACTTTAATGTTAGCTTTAGTAGGTCAGGAACATCTTAAAATTCCCAATTGTCCTTCTACTTAAGAAGGCTAGGAGTGTGTGTGAAACTGAGTAAACATTGACCAAATATGAGCATGAAAATAGTGAGATGCCTGAGGTATGGCAAAGCAAAATAAACTGGTGGTTTACTCATTAGAAAAGCAAATGTAATTTGCTGCACTTAATCTTCATTCTGTTTCTCACCGATATGTCTAAGAACATACATTTTCCTCTTTAATGTGGTGAGTCTTCTGGACCAGAAATGACTTTTCTCTCTGATAACTGCTAGCAGTGAAGAGGATAAGCAAACACAGAATAGTTGGTTTAATCCAGAAACAACCAAACTGTGTTTCTACTAAATTGGTATTAGAAATTTCTAGGACTTCAGGTTTTTGCATATGGTAAACGAATGCCTGATTTTTCTTTTTATCCACAGACATTTGTTGTTAGAATAGCAGGCTTAATTATTTTTTTAAAAGAAAACAATCAAAAACTGTACAAGATGAAAGGAACACTATGAAATAACAGTGATTAATTCTGAGAAGTAAAGTGATTTCTAAATATAGGAAACTGCTTTTTTTTTTTCTGTAATCCTGAAAAGAACACCTCTGGAAAATAACTTAACATGGAACTACAAAACAAAACCTCAGGCAGTGTCAGTTTGTTACTGCTATATGTTATGCAGCTGTGCAAACAATCCATGTCAGTCTCTGTGTAAGCACTATGAGAACTTGGTGAGTTGGCCTGTTGTGTTCTGTGCTGTCATGCAGTCTTAAATATGTGCTTAGCTGCTTTTGGGCAGCTAATTCCTAATGAAATTGTAAGACTGGGAAGCCTCTGTAATTCAGGATTTGAAGAGTGGTGACTGAAAAGGGAGTGAGTATGAAAATCAGACAAGTTGAAGGGGGGAATCTGAGAAATGAGGTAGGAAGGTACTTGGAGCTGCATAAGGCAGGAAGGAAATTCATGGATAAGTTAATTGCCGCAAATGTTGTTGAAAACTCAGCAAAAAGAAATTGAGTAATGAAACATTACATATAGCTGTATTTCTGAAGGGCATAGTAGAATGGTTTCTACTGTTCTGTTTAGGCTCAAACGTTTTCTGAAACTTCAGTCAACCTTTTTCCCCTGACTGCTGCTTTCTGTCATGTCAGAGGATGAAGTTTTTGCTGCTGCAGCAGAAGTACCTGGAATACCTGGAGGATGGCAAGGTCCTGGAGGCACTTCAGGTTCTACGCTGTGAACTCACGCCTCTGAAATATAATACAGAACGCATTCATGTCCTCAGTGGGTAAGTATTTGGACTTTGAGAGCTCTTTCAGTGGAATTTTCTAAGGAATTCTATAGCATTTGATAGTTGACATTGTAAAAACTCAAACTGTATTAAAGCTATTATCCTGTTGATTAATAAGCTGTAGTGAGATACGCTAAAATGGTGAGTAAAGAAGACTATTCAGTAGACAGTATTCTGTTTCAGATGCATGAAAACAACCTAATTATGGTTTACTTTTGTAGTACTAGAACCCAAATTAATGCATACGTATGTATGGTCATCTGATCTTGAGAATTATTAGCCTGTTATCTTGCAGTTGAATAAGTAGGTGAATATAGTCTAATTTGTTCTTAGATTAAAATAAGACATTTCCACCTTCTCTAAAACATGTTTGTGTTTTGTTTTCTTCTTCTATTGCGATTTATAGATGTTTGTTCTGAAGAAGATGCATGTTTGTGTGGAATAGTTCCCTGCCTTTTTTCCTATCAGTCTCAAGCTTAAGTCACCTGTTTTCCGGTTCATTAAGAATGTTATGATAGATAACATGCTTAAAAGTGAAAAGAATGATTCCAGAAAGACTTGGTCTGTTGGTGTGTGTGCGCTTTTTTAAACAGGTATCTGATGTGTAGCCATGCAGAAGACTTGCGTGCAAAAGCAGAGTGGGAAGGGAAAGGAACAGCTTCCAGATCTAAACTTTTGGACAAACTCCAGAGTAAGATGTTCTAGTGTTTAGCATTTATTCCCACCTCTGTAAATCCAGTACATCTTGCATAATGACATATCCCAGGGAGTTGTCTTTAACTGCATTTGCCAGTTGTTGTTTTTGTATTTCTTGGTTAATGGGGATGCCTTTAGGTGCCTTTATCCTTCTGTATCTAACCTTTTGCTGTCTCTGATAAACTATTTGTAATAGGCTCTTATTAGTTCTGCTGCATGCAGCAATAGTATAATTCGGTGATTAAATCTGCATTTGGGGAGGGGAGGGGCTGTTTTATAGATGCCAGCTATACTGAGAGGTTAAAACTAAGTGTGGCCTATAACCACTAGTGATACTAGTACTGGTTGGTAGTGATCTCAGACTTTGCTATGAATTATGGTTTCTTCTCTCTCTTGTGGCTTGCGTAATACTATGTATCAGAGTTGTAAAACCCATGGTATTCTTTATTTTGATAGTGTTAATAGAGAATTCCTTAAATGAATACAGCTGAGACTGTTGCTTTACAATTTTACAGATTTTGTTAAATACTAGGTTTTGAGTTAGCTTGTGTAAATGGTGCTTGTTGGCCAGGCCAACATATAACTACAAATACCTTGCATACAGCTCTGCTTTCCAGAAAGTTCATGCTTCTAATTCCAGATGTATAGCTGAAAATTTGACAAGCTGCATGCACTCTTTTCCTGTAGCTTTTAAGCTTTCCTTACTAATGTCTCTTCCAAAAACACTCAAATCAAAATATGCTCTTACTTGTAACTTGGTTTTGATATATTTTTGTTTTGTTTTTTCTTAATAACTCTTTAAAAGCATACCTACCCCCATCAGTGATGCTTCCTCCAAGGCGTTTACAGAACCTGCTACGTCAGGCTGTGGAACTACAACGGGACCGGTGCCTATATCATAATACGAAACTAGATAGTAATCTAGATTCTGTCTCGCTGCTAATAGATCATGTTTGTAGTAGGTAAGAAACCCTTGCAACTTTTAAGGTGGGCAATGATACCTTTTTGTCTTTAAAAGTAATGTAATTGTACTTACTATTAGAAGGAACATGAAAACTACTCTGAGTTAAGTTAACAGGTGTTGACTGGGAAAAGACAGTTCTCATCACATGAGTGGTGGGGGGGAGTAGAGAAGGTGTGTATAAGAGCCTTTGATAGCTGGATATGGGGTCAGACTGAAGCTTTAAAATTTTAATCACATGGGTATGAATAGAATATATTACTATGCTAGTCCTTAGCCACTTGTTTCTTGTCATTTTGGACAGCCAGTCTGTTTATTAGTCAACACGTGATTGCTGTGTTTTTTCACTGGATAATCACTAGTATGTTACTTATCCAGACTCTGTCTTCAAGGTTACTGGAATGCAGAAAGCCTACTGAAGCATACTTCATGAAGTGAACTTTCAGCTTCAACTTCTAATAGTGGACAGTGAGGTGCTTTTAGACACAAAGGTTAAAACAGTAAAAATGTGCAAAAGACACTTCTGTTTTACGTAATATATAATATGAGTGATATAAAGAACTATTTTCTCAGATTTGTAGGGTAGTAAGAATTGAACATCTTATACCTATGTATTAGCTCTTCAGACTATATCGATAGCTCTTTATATGCTGCTTCTGAATCTTGAAAATACCGTAGTCTAGCAAGAAGATGTTTGTTTTTAACAAATGACTGACTTGAGTGGGTTTTCCTCATCTGGCAGAACTCTAAGGAAAAAAAAAAAGTCAGTGTAGCTTTTATGGAAAACTGCTGTGCGTGGTGTAATAAGGGATTGAGGGCTAGGACCCCTAGAAAATAAGGGCTGTATGTGATAGCCTGTTATGTGAACAAACATATAAGAGTAACACTTGGGCTTACAGGGGAATTCTTTTCATGTTAAGGTTAGCTCATTTGAGGAAGTTAATTAAGTACTGATAAACTTGCTTATAGAAACTTTCTGAACTCAGCTGCTTTGACTTTGTTCTTGGGTTACTTGGAATCTTTTTTTTAAAGATGCGGGAGTCCATAGTACTTCACTGTAACCATCTTAAGGTTTTAAAATTAGTATCTTTGGCACTTAATGTATTCAGGTAACTTTTAGACTGTTGTCTAGCTTGCAGTTTTGCTACATCACATTGTTTTAGCAGTTCTGTGTGTGTATGTGTGGACATTTGACTTTTTCCCCATTTTAAGAGCTATTGGAAATGATCAGATACTGGAATTGTGGCTTCGCTACTTTCAGCAGTGAGTCTTAAAATCAGACTAATGGAAAGAGATTTAATTTTAGTCTTTACACAAGTCCATAAATAACATTGGGTGTTCTGTAGGGGGTTTGATGTGATTAATCAAACCCCAGAGAGCATTCAAGCCAACTGTAAAGAGCATGGTTTACTGAAGTTGGACTAGGTAGAGCCGGATATAAAAGATACTATATACAAGAAATCTGGACTTGAATTTCGCTCATCCAAATCTATTTGCGGACATAAAGTTTGGCCATAGTTAGTTTGGGCTTTTTTCACCTAATGAGGTACTTCCTAGGCTTGCATATTTGGTATGTATACATACATAGACAGCCATGACTACTTTTAATTAAAAGACAAAACAGACCACTTCAAAATGAAGGCTTCCATTCTGTCCTCAACTCAACCTATTGTACCTACCTGTTGCAGGGGTCTGAGATCAGTTTGTGGTGCGCTGTACGTGCTGCCATGCTTGGGCATAATGAGGTGAGTTAAAGACAGTGGAAGCCAAATTTTGATTAAACTGACAGAAGTAACAGTAGTCTAAAAGCTTAGACAATTTAAGTTTTGTACTACTTAAATGATAGAACACTGACAACTTTCCCTTTTTTAGTTGGAACTAATCTGTTTTGGACTTCTGGCAATATTTTGATCAAGCATGCTTGAATTGCACTAATAGGTAAAATGTTTAACTAAAACTTAATTACTTGATAAGAGTGGGAGATAAGAGGGAGACACTGCTGGGAGTGAAGATGAGGGATTTCATCTTACTGTGTCTGAGATTTTGATAATAGAGAATTGATGCTCTTGGTTTTGAGAGCCTTCAGACCAGTTGGGTGTTCCATTTGTTGGCTTATTTTTTTCCTCCCAGAATTCTTTTGTCTTGCTTTCACATAAATAAACTTTAGTCTGGGTTTACAAACAAACAGTGAAGCCCAAACGAGAGGTGAATGCTGCTGCTTTCTAGGTACTAGCTTAATGTAGCATTTCTGAAAAAGAACCATTGTGAAAGTTGAGAAATAAATCTTCCACTGTAAGTACAGGGAGTAAAAAAAGTAGCTGATTAGTGTTTTATTTAGAATTTTGACCTTCGGCAAATACAACAACACATAACTTTCTAAGATACTTTATTTCAGTATGTGAACAACGTGATTCAAGTGTATTTTGCTGAACAGAACAATTTGTAATGAAACACTTAAAAAAAAAAAACAAACAAAAACAACCAAGAAAAACCTTTGAGCTACAATAATAGCTAGTTACAAAAACCAGAAACTGTTAAGACAACTGATTTTGGTTTCTTGTTTTGAGATTGCTGCTGTTTTCTTCTGCAGAAGGGTTATTTAATGTATGCTTTGCTATCTGTGGAGTCAAGCTTGCTGGATTGTATGTTTCATTAGTTAAGTGAAAAGAACTTTTTGTGGGAGCGCTCTGAGCTGACTGGGTTGTGAACAGTATAATTCAATATTGGGATGTATCTGCAGCAGCTGTATCAACTGTGCCTGTTACCCTTTTTAGGAGCCTATGGACCACCTTACTGTAGAAGTTATGTACTCCAGCATTATAGTGCTTGCTTTTCGTGTCTATGAAACCTTGGCTGCTTTTCTTAAGCTTTAAAATGCAAGAGCTATTGTTCTATAGAGCATTTTTTTAAAACGAAATATGCTGAAAAGGCTTTCCTAGGACACAGTGTGCCCGCCTTGCACTTTGTATGAGTTATGGATAAAGACTCTTTCACCTTCTGGAGCAATTTGCTACTCTGAGGAAAAACATAAACTTGTTAAAATATGGCTAAATAATAATGAAACGCTTCCTGTAGATGCACATATCTGTTTAAGGGCTTGCCTACTTCCCTCGAGACTTCAAGGAAAACAAAGTCTTCTTTCATGGGTGGGGCTTTTTACCTTGGGCTCAGTGTTGTTCCAGTGGCAACTAGACAGCTCCTGGTCAGCTTAAAGCAGGAGCAGAACAGACTTGTGTTTCTCTGTAAACGAGTAAGTAGATGTACTCAAGGAAACCAACTACAGATATGTATATGTACGTTTTGTTTGTCCTCCTCTACCATAAGACAGGAAATGAGGGTCAGTATGGTTGTTTAGTGCTACTTGGTGGTCTTTTGAGCATGGACTAGGAAGTATCTTCTAGTAAAAGAAAATAGCCTGAGAGAGTATAGACACTGTATTAAGCAGAACTTTTTCTAGCTTCTGCTAAGGAGTTTTGCTGCCCTATTGCACTGGGCACCATAAAAACTCAACATAAAACTAAACCATTTCAGGATCCCTGCAGTTCAAGAAAAAATGTCTGTGGTTAGAGACTACCTGTTAGTACATCTGAATAATGAACTTGTAGTTACTGCGGTATTACCTATAAAAGCATTCATCTGCTGTAAAAGCCTACAATTATTTTATCTTGGCTTTCAAATTCTTATACAGTAGGCAAGCTGTAAATAAAATAAAACTTGTCTCCAATTCTTAACTAACTTAATATTTTGACTGTTAGCTTTTCCTCAGTGTGTAACTAGAATATTAAATATTAGGTCTAGAAGAATGTTTGACTCTTCTTCAGCAGTTTATCCTGTAATATTTTGATAAAGACAATATTTTACAAAATAATGTAGATTTTTGTGAGGGAAAACAGTTCAAGTTGAAAGTTCATAATGGTATCATGTTAGTTATGCTTAGATATTGTATGTGGTGCTCTGCAAAGAAAGTGAAAAATGACACAAAACGAAGGCCAAGAAACATCTAACTTACTATAAGATCAAGAAAAAGAAATACGACTATTCTTTTACTCAACTTTTATGTAGGAATCACTTCTAAAGAGGTGGCAAGATATAGCTAAGTGAGTTAGATACTTGCAAAAACCTCACATGTAAATAAAACATTGCGTGTGGGGTTCGAAGAGGTTTGGACTCCAGTATTTTTTACACATCATACAAGTGCATAGTAATAAGCTGTTACACCCCAAATGAGGTCAATTTCATTCCAAGCTATATGAAAGCATGACAAATTATGTCAGTGGAATAAGAATAGTTTTATGTTTTTACGATTAGTTATGGTCACTTGGTGGTGTGAGCTTTTTACCAGATAAGACACTTCATTCTGTACTTACTTGAAGCAGCTGTTAATAGAGGAATTTTCTAAGTTGTCTGGTCTTGCGTTTAAATAAGTTTTTACTGGCTTGATTTTAAAAAGAAAAATCTCTTACTGCTTTCCTATTAATCTGCAAATACATGCCTTTCTTTTCCCAGGAAACAGTTCCCATGCTATACACAGCAGATACTAACGGAGCACTGTAATGAAGTGTGGTTCTGTAAATTCTCCAATGATGGCACTAAACTAGCAACAGGATCTAAGGACACAACTGTTATTATATGGCAAGTTGATCCAGTAAGTGTGCAATGTGTTCGAATGTGTATGATTTGTCTTTCCCTTCCCCCTCCACTTTTCTTTTGCTAGAATGGTTTGATTTTTGTAGGACAGGCTAACATGCACTGTAGCCTGCCAACTAGGGTATTTCTCTGGGATGTAAAAGACTGAAGATCACAGTCGGTGTAAGTTAGTGAAGGAGGACACCTGAAAAGCTGATGCCTGAGCGTAAGGCTTGAACTGTTGGCTGCTTTGGGGCAGGAACTTTGCGTGCCCCTAACCAGTACTGCGGGGTGGAGCCTGCTGGTGCCCTACAGGGGAGCTTCTCAGCCTGAAGGCCTTGAGAAGCATTGGATGAGAGTGGAAGGAGCATGGCAGTGAGGAACCTTTCTTACTAAGAGTACTTCTGATCTATGTA
The DNA here is from genome assembly GCF_000690535.1 of Cariama cristata. Classification (NCBI taxonomy): domain Eukaryota; kingdom Metazoa; phylum Chordata; class Aves; order Cariamiformes; family Cariamidae; genus Cariama; species Cariama cristata. The sequence goes on along the minus strand of NW_009625824.1, from coordinate 29,032 downwards.
TTAGACTAACCCCTTCCTGTTATCTTGTTACTGCTAGTACACATGTATTTAAATACTCTCTTCGTTTCACCATTTGTTACTTTATTTCTGAGTGATAAAAATGGTATGCGCTAAACTGAAGTTGTATCAGTATACCACTTCATGCTAGTTGCTGTTGTAAGATTTGCCTTGGCTTGAGATGAAGATCTAAACGCTTATCAGAACCTACTGACACATGGAAGTATACTCATCCATTTTCTTACTGGCTATGGTTTTAGGTTTTGATGCTAATATGTAGCACTGTTTCCTTTGTATGAAATATCCTATAGCTACAGGATTTGTCTTTCCTACCCATATCTATTCTTATGTAAATAAAAAGTTTGAGCAGTGAATCTAAGACTGTTTTAATTGACTCAGAAGTGATATGAAAGTATGTCCATGTATTTCATAACAATTGAAAACTGTGAATAAACTTGAACATATGCACACAATATTTGAAGTTAACACTTGTAAAACACTCTTGGAAATAAGATTCATACAGTTCTTTAACCACACAACTCCAAACTGGTATGCTAAGTGGAATATGAAAGGTTTTTACGGTTCCATACTGTCTTTCAGTAGGATTTGAGAGCTGAACTTAATCCTGTTCTTCTACTACAGGTTAGGAAGCCATATAATTTGGGTCCTTCTTGCTATTAAGAAGATGGGAGAACTTAAAACTCTGATCCATCTGTATAGTTATTATACAGCCTCTGAACTAACAGCAAGTGCTGTGGATTTTTCAGGCATAGAGCTGTTGTGGTTGGTTTGTTATTGGAATCGGTGTGTTCTGGCCCGAGAGATGCATAGCAGCATAAGCTGACTTCTGTAGTTTAGTTAGGAAATGATCTGTATTTTTTGTGGTGTGTTTGTTTTTTTTTTAACAGGCAGAGTAATTCTAAGTAATTTAAGGATCAAATGTTTTTGCTGTTGACTTGTCACTTGATTGTAAAGGCACATCTTCCTTTTATATTGATGGGTTTTAGTAACCAGTACCTTGATTAGCATGTTTTATAGTGAACTGTTAGGTAATATCTGGTTAATCAAGCCAAATAAATGTTTTGTGAGTGTTTTAGACTAACCCTTTTGGCCAAGGGTTACTAAAGGAACAAAATCTCTAATAGTTAGTAGGAAAACAGCTTTGCAGAGTTTTATCTTCTGTGTTTTGAATACTTTAAAAAAAATAATTTGAAACCCTTTCAGGGAGGTGGATGCCTAAATAACATTATGCCACGTAAGTCAAATGGTTCATTTTCATATTTGCCAGAGCATGCTTCTCACATTTCCCATAGCAGTTGACAATGTCTTTCGAACCACAAGTTTAATCAGGTTTTCAAGGCTTAGGTATTTAGAATTATTCTAATCATTTTTATATATATATATATAAAATAAAAACTACAGATAAACATCTATCCCAACTCTGGGTGAGTGATGGGAGAACACCATTTTAAATGAACAGTATTTCTTTTTCCACACACACTTCATGTGTGTGAGAATCCTTCGTTTCTCTCTTTCTTTTCTTCATCATCCCTCTTGAAGTGTAGTGGCACTGCTTCCATGTGTTTTCTTTGTTTCATACCATGAATTTCTTACTACTTTTGTAAGAGCCAGCTACATGCCTAAGCTGTCTTAATCCATGCTTCTATTTTCATTTGCTGATTTCAGAGTTCTTATACAGACTTGACAGCATTAAATAGTGTCTCGAGTGAACTAGGTTTGTGAATGGAATGGATTATTTGACTGTTACTAAGTGTGGCAGAATCTCTAGAGCACAAAGAATATGCACAGTAGGCGCATCACCTTGTCTGGCATGCATCTTGTTTGATAGAGCTCTCTCCTTTAACTTGTTCCTTACGGAAACCTTCTTTTTCTGCACGCTTTAAAAACTGTTGACAGGTTTTTGGCTTTTCAGCCAAGGAGCTCAACTACTGCAGACTTAAGTTGATACCTGAATAATTGTTTCTTCTATCTAATGAGAATCTGGGAAGCTGTATATGAGGGCTAGAAGTGCTGAGATTTCTTTTGGTGGTGGGTGGAAAGCAGATTGACTAAATTTGGGAACGTTTTCCTGAAATACCATTGACTGCTGTTTTAGAGCAAAACATGGTATAGCAGTTTTGCTGTATTTGGAGAAAAGTACGAGAGCAGTGTGAGAGATAGTAATGGCCACAAAGTCTTATCGTTAGAAGAGAAATATCCTATGTATCTTGTTCCTCATGAGTCTCCAATGTGATGTAGAAGTGACAGGCTACTTTGGTCTAAAAAGAAATACATCAGTAGCAGGCAAGCTCCAGAATGGGAGATGTGAGACATGACTCAGTTTCCTTGCAGATCAGTTAGCAGATCATTTAGCTACAGACACAGCATTGTCTAATGCAGAACAGGAATAATAATTAGAATAGAAAAGGGGCCTTGAGGAGATCCATTTGTTTGCTCCTCTTTCTCTGTGCTTCAAAGATCATTCTTAGCCTGCTTTTTTTTTTTTTTTGATGAATTTAGATTTTCTAGCCAGCAGAACCATTAAAGCTGTAGGCTGGCTGAGAGTCACCAAATCCTTCGCAGCTGATCCCAGGAAACAGTCCTTTGTGTCACTCCATTCCTCTGTTGACCATATTCTTTCTCTTCAGAATCAAGAGGTGCTCTGCTGATTAACACTAAAGCGAAAGAAAGAGAAGGGACAATTTGAGAAATCAAGCTAGATTTTCAAATGAGTCACTCTTTTTGAAGAGAAGTAGGAAGTATAAACATCCCCTATGCAGGAAAAAAAAGGAGGGAGGGCACGCAGGAAGGAAAATCCACTTGCCCTTTTCCAAGAGGCTTCACAAAAATTATTGTCAACAGTTTAAGAAACTCGGTTCTACCTTCTGCATATGTTGTTGTCAAGAGTCAGTGCTAATTCTGTATTGAAGCATGTTTCTGTATTTAGGAATCCAGTCTATGGTGGCTTCACAGTATCTAGCTGTACTATTTATTTTGATAAGCTGCTTGAAAGTCAAGTTCATCTGACAAGGCAACAGTAGAACAGTTGTAGCATAAAGGTGATACAAGATACTCTGCGTGAGCGAAGTGTGCTTCATTCGCTAGATCTGGCAGAAAAGATGCAACAGCTTGCTGTAGGCAATGCTTCTGAAATAAGAACACCTCTCAAGGAAGCTTTTAAAAATATCTTTCTGTAAAACTTCTTTCTTGAGCAGCACATGCAAGATACGCTCAAGTTTATAAAAACACTGGCATTTGGAGGTTTTCCCTTCTCAGCGTACATGAAGGTTTTGGTTCTCTGTTTAATCATAAAAAGGCTTCCAGTGTGTTTTTACTTTCAAGAAAGTAACTTAATTCTGTAAAATATAGATAATAGAACTTTTGTATTCCAGTAGATGTAGAGAGACTTGATGCTACAGAAATCTTTACTAAAGCAAGTGTAGTATAATGTACAACTCTATGCAATGGTGTTTTGTGAGTTCCACATTCAGAATCACAAAACATTAGAACAAAAATACCTACAAGTGTTCCTGTTTTGCACATTGAAACTTAGAAGCTTTCATTTTATAGTCCTACTCCGTAAAGTAGCAACTGCTTTTCCAGTAAGAACCTATTCATATGTCTTGTAAAATGTAGGTGCCAAGTTGCTTAAAGCAAACTTGCTGTATTTGGACACACTGTAGATGTGAAATCTAGTAGGAGTTCATTTGCGTTGTCTCAACAGAATCTCTCTTGTTTCAGGATACTCATCAGCTAAAACTACTCAAGACGTTAGAAGGTCATGCGTATGGTGTCTCTTATATTGCTTGGAGTCCAGATGACAACTACCTTGTTGCCTGTGGCCCAGATGATTGTTCTGAGCTTTGGCTCTGGAATGTACAAGTAAGTGGTGACTAAGAGTAAAAACCAAAACTTTGTGGTCAGCCCACTTCTTTTGTTTCAATATCTAAATACATTAAGTGTGAAAGAAATCATTTCTACAAACTTATTGTGCAAAGGTGTGAGTGTAAG